>NC_137025.1:10686067-10693567 GCF_032717465.1 Coenobita brevimanus
CAGGGACAGAAAAGAAAGAGGAGACAGGATGGGAAGGAAGGAGGGGGAAGGAAAAGAAGAGATGGAGAGAGGGCAGGAAGAGGGGAAAGGGGAAAAGAAGTAGGAAGAGGGGAGAACTGGACAACTGGAAGAGATGGTCAGAGAAAGGAGTCAGGAAAAAGAGGAGGAGAGGAAGAGGATGAAAAGGGGATGCAAGGTAGGGAAGAGAATGGAGAGGAAAAGGGAAAGAAGAATGGGGGGAACAGGAAGAGAAGAAGGTGGGGAACTAGTAGAGAAAAAGGGCAGGAAGAGAAGAAGGGGAGGGAGGGAGGAGTGGGGAGAGGAAAAGAGGATGGAAGAGAGGGAAGAGAAAGGATGGGAACGACAAGAATATGGGAAAAGGGGGAGGTGGAGTGGGGAGGAAAAGAGGGGAGAAAAGACAGGGAAGAGAAAAGAAGGGGGAAGAGAGGAGGTGGTGTGAGGAAAAGGGGGAGTTAAGAAAGAGAGGAGAGGAAGGAGCAAGATGAAAGGGAAAAGGAGACAGGAAGAAGGAGGCCAGGATGCAGGAAGAGAGAAGAGGGTGAAGGCAGTGAAGCGTGAGACATTCCTCTTATGTTTTCCTCTCTCGCGGGTTTTGTCTCCCACTTTCCTTTTTCCTTTTGCCAATCTGACTCCGATTTCTCATCCTTTGTCTTCTTACCTTTCTGTTCTTTCCACCACCTTCTCCTCATGCTTCTCCTCTTCCTCCTCGTTCACATTTTCTTGCACTGTTCTTCGTCTTCCCCAGCATTCGTTTTTCCATTTGTCAGTTTGACTCCGTTTCTCCTCTTTTAGTTTACTACCTTTCCTTTTTCCCGCTCAGTCTTCTTTCTTTTCTCTTCTTCTGTTGTGTCTCCTCCTTCTCCTCCTCTTATTCTTTCGCTTCCCACTGAGCTTTCAGAAGCCATATTTTCTGCTCCGGTGCTTTCTTTTTGTTTTCTATCTTTTTCATTACTTCGCTCTTTGCCTTCTCGTCGTCCTCCTTCCTCCTCCTCTTCCTTCTCCTCATTTTCTTTCTCTTCTAGATATCGTACCCCTCTTCCTCTTCTTCTCTATCCGCTTCCTGTTCATTTCTTTTTTTCTTTTCCTCATCTTTTTCCTCCTTCATCATCCCTTCCTTCTGTTTCTCTTCCCCATCACCCTCCTTCGCTTCTTCTTCCTCTTTCTGCTCCCCCTCCTTCTCCCCTTCTTCCTCTTCCTCCTCCAACTCCTCCTCCTCCTCGATTCCTCTTTTTGTTAACTCTGTCATATTTCTCCTTCATAGTGCTTGTTTGTTCGTCCCACTCCATTTTTCTTCCGTACTCCCGTTTCTCTTCATTATTTTCGTACCTTCCCTTTATCATTCCCGTTGTTAACTCTTCTCTTTGGTGTGCTACTACTTTTTTTCCTCCCTTTCCTCCATCTATTCTTCCTCATGAGTCTTTTCCGTTCTTCCTCCGCATGAGTCTTCTCCATCTCCTCAGACGCACCTCAGTCGCTCAGACGCACTTCTCAAGGCTTTATGAGGATAGTTTTGTAAGCATTAGTCATTTTCTTGATTTTGTTTTGGTGATTTTCCTTCTTGTGGAAGAAGTACCTGTGGGTGGGGGTTATAGTTGTTTCACTGACAAAAACACTTTATACAGTGCATAAACATTTGCTTTACCACCGCCTGTTTGTGTTGTGGCATTCCTGTGTGTGACTGCATCATCTTTCACGCTTTGAATGACTGAATACATTTCAGTTAGTAATTATTTGTATTTTTCGTCATGTTAATTTTGCAATTGACTGTTTCAGTTAGTATTCTTGCCTGCTTCGTCGTTCTTACTGTCAGCATGTCAAACCCAGAAGAATTTTTCAGCCACACCAGAAGCAAAAAGGTAATCACACCAAAAACAGGCCTCCTAGACACAGTCAACGGAGCTTGGCAATGAAATCAATATGGCTAATATTTCTGAACACTGCATCTACACATGCAGTAAAAGATAAGTCAGTTCATCCAATTTCCCAAGTTACTTTAAAAAAGGGTAACAAACAGTGATGTTAAAATTAATGAGAGATGTAAGATTTGTTATTAAATAATTTAGAGCGAATAAAACACCAGGCTGGACATAATTATCTCCAGGGGGTAGGGGGGTTTCAAGAATACTCCCCCAGTATCCCTGCTTGTCGTACGAGGCGACTAAAAGGGTTGGTGGTGGGTTAGTGCCCCACCCCGTAAAAAGAACTAACTAAAAAAGCAAATAAAGCGCCTCGGACCCGGACGGACCATACGTTGACGACGAAGGAACGGACAAAGGACATTCTGAGGGTAGGAACATGGAATGTGAGAGGAGTGAATGATGAAGTGAAAGAGAGAGAGATTGTCCAGGTGCTTGAGGATGCAAAAGTGGATATATGTGGATTGACTGAAACTAAATGGAAAGGGGAAAGGATGAGAGAATGGGAATACGGTGTAGGTATATGTGCGGGAGTCAGTGAGAATGAGAGGGCAAGAGAGGGAGTATGTCTGATGATAAGCAAGAAGTGGAAGGAGAATATAAGAGAGTATGGAACAGTGGGTGCAAGGATTGTATGGGTGAGGATGAAAGTAGGTATACAAGCATGGGCGATTGTATGTGTGTATGCTCCAACAGAGGATCGAGTGGCAAGAGTGAAAGATGAGTTTTGGGCGAGAGTAGAAACATGTATGGACAAGTTTGAGATGAGCGAGAGAGTGCTGTTGATTGGAGACATGAATGGCAAAGTTGGGAATGTACGAGTGGATGGAGTGGTTGGTCAGTGGGGTGTGCCAGCTGAAGTAGATGGGAATGGTAGTGCTTTGGTGGACATCTGTGCTGGTAAGGGGTTGGCAATAGCCAACACCTACTTTCGTCATAAGATGATCCACCGGTATACATGGAGAGTAATGAGGAGGATGGATGGTGAACTTGTTGAACGAAAGGCAATGATAGACTACGTGTGTGTGGATGAGCGAATGAGAAGACAAGTGCTGGATGCAAGGGTGTGGAGAGGGTGGGGGAATGGAGTCTCGGACCATCACTTAGTGATGGCCAAGGTAGAGCTGCAAAGAAAGTGGTTGAGGAGACGAAGGGGAAGACAGGAGGAAGCAGCTCCTGTTAGAAGAGTGGAGAAATTGCAAGATAGTGAGAAAATGACAGAGTATAAGAGCATAGTGGAAGAAAGATTGGGAAGGTATGAGCTAGAGCAGATGGAAGGGGTGGAAGACGTATGTAATATATTCACGGAAGAGATAAGCGCAGCGTGTGAGGCGGTTTGTGGAGTGAGGAGGAGATGCAAGGGTGTGCAAGGGACAGCATGGTGGAATGATGAGGTGAAACGAGCTGTGGAACAAAAGAAGAAGGCATATGGTAAATGGTTGGCGAGTAGAGGTAGGGGAGAAGATGAGAGAGAGAAGAGAGAGGTATATGTGAGCAGGAGAAGGGAGGTTAAGAGACTGGTGAAGGAGAGTAAGAAGAAAGTGGATGAAGAGTTTGGGAGGAATCTGAGTGTGAAATGGAGGGAGAGTAAGAAATTGTTTTGGAAGGAGGTAAAGAATAAGGCAGTGTGAAAGGGGAAATAGTAGGGGAGTGAAAGATAGGAATAATAGATTGTTGGTGGAGAAGAGAGAGAAATTGAGGAGATGGAAGGAGCACTTTGAGGATTTGTTGAATGTAGAGAGTGAGAGCAGTGTGAGTATAAGTGGTTGGGGAATGGCTGGGAGAAGAAGAGATGAGAGGAGGGAGGAAGAGATCAGTAGGTCGGAAGTAGTGGAAGCGATGAAGAAGATTAAGCTGGGAAAGGCCTCAGGAATTGATGGAGTGTGTGGTGAAATGCTTAGGTATGGGGGTGAGATTGTTGTGGAGTGGATATGGAAGTTGTGTAGATTGGCTTGGGAAGAGGGAAGGGTTCCAGAGGACTGGAAATCAGGTATAATTGTTCCTCTGTACAAAGGAAAAGGGGAGAGAGAAGTATGTGGTAACCATAGGGTTATTTGCCTTCTTAGTGTGACTTGTAAAATATATGGTAGAATACTCATTGATAGGGTTAGGCATATGACAGAGGAGCTAGTTGGAGAAGAACAAGGGGGATTTAGGAAGGGAAAAGGGTGTGTAGATCAGATATTTGTTCTAAGATGTTTAGTGGAGAAGTATCTAGAGAAGGGAAGGAAAGTGTATGCTGCCTTCATGGACTTGGAGAAAGCTTATGACAGAATAGATAGGCAAGGTATGTGGAAGGTATTAAGAATATATGGAGTGGAGGGGAAATTGTTGAGTGCTGTGAAGAGTATGTACGAGGGAGCTAGGGCTACGGTGCGAGTGGATGGTGAGCTGAGTGAGTTCTTTGATCTCAATGTGGGACTGAAACAGGGGTGTGTGATGTCTCCATGGCTGTTTAATATATATATGGATGGGGTTGTAAAGGAGGTGCAAGGTAGGGCAGTGGATGTGGGGGTGGCTCTAATGAATGAGGGTGAGATTTGGAAGCTTCCGGTGTTGCTGTTTGCTGATGATACAGTATTGTTGAGTGAAGATGAATGGGAGTTGCAAGGTTTGGTGAATGAATTTGGGACAGTGTGTAGGAGGAGGAAGCTGAAAGTTAATGTAAACAAAAGTAAAGTTATGGTGTTTGAGAGGAATGAAGTCACAGAGTGTGCAGTGAGGTTGGATGGTGAGGATATGGAGAATGTGAGTGCATTCAAGTACTTGGGTAGTGTGATGAGTAAGGATGGAACTTTGGGGGATGAAGTACGTGAAAGGGTACAGCAGGGAAGAAAGGTTGTTGGTACACTGAAAGCAGTGATGAGAAATAGGAAGGTGAGTATGGAAGTTAAGAAGTCACTGCATGATGGTATTGCGATCCCTACCCTGACGTATGGAAGCGAGGCGTGGACCTTGCAAGAGGGGAACAAGTCAAGAGTGAGAGCAGAGGAAATGAGTTACTTGAGAGGAGCATGTGGAGTGACGTGGAGGGACAGGTTGACGAATGAAGAAGTGAAGGAACGTTGTGGGGTAGATGTAGATGTGGTTGAAAAGATTAGGAGAAATACACTGAGGTGGTTTGGACATGTGGAGAGAATGGAGAATGAAAGACTGACTAAGAGGGTGTATGTAGGTGAGGTGGAGGGAGGGAGAGGGAGGGGTAGACCGAGGATGAGGTGGAGGGATGGAGTTGAGAGGTATATGAGGGATGGGGGGGTGAGTTGGGGGGAGGGGAGTCAAATGGTGGGTGACAGAGTGACTTGGAGGCGTTTTGTCTGCGGCCACCCTTTGCGGGATTAGGGTTTCGGGCTATAGATAGATAGATAGATAGGTTATTACATGAAATTAAGAACAAAAAATCAAGCCTTTATCTGAACTCTTCAACACATCACTAATGAGATGTAACGTACCACACTGAGTGGAAACTACGAAAATCACACCAATAATATTACTGCTCAATTAGCTTAGCAGCTGCAGTTTCCAAGTTGTTGGAAACTATTATGAAACATATGTCGGTCAAAAAATTAAAATAAAAAATCCCATAAAAATTTCACAGCATGATTTTTGGAATAGGCTACTCACTCTTGCTTTAGGATGTCTTTTTTTTTTTTTCTTTTTTTTTCATTTACGGTAAAGACTGAATATACAGGACGAGACAAAATCTGTTGAAAGAGTCTGTATCGATATTTAAAAGTAAATGATAAAGTTCCTCTCAAATGTCTTCTTTAAAAACTAAAGGCACATGGATACAGTTGCATTGGGCTTCTCCTTCTCCTCATCACCATCATCCTCACCACCCTCCTCCTCCTCCTCCTCGTCATCATCATCACCATCTTTATCCCTCTCTTCCTCCTCTTCCTCCTCCTCTTTCTCCTCCTCCTAATCCACATCATCACCATTCTTACTTTCCTCCTTCTCCTCCCCCTCCTGTTCCTCCTCCTCCTCATCATCATAATCATCATCAACATCTTTCTCCTAATTTCTTTTTCGTCACCATCATCATCATCATCATCTTTTTCTTCTTCTTTTTCTTCTTCTCCTGCTCCTTCTCTTCCTCCTCACGATCATTATCTCCGTCTTACCTTCTAAGTTTCTCTTCCCCTCTCCTCTTTATCATATTTACATCCTCCTCCTCCTTCTCTTCCCCTTTTTTCCAATCTTTATGCTCTTCTTCTCCCTCCCTCTTCCAGCTTCTTCTCTCTTTCATTATCTTCTTGTCGTTCAGTTATCTATCCTCATCTTCTTTCTATCTCTTCCCCCCTGTTTTCCTCCCTCATCCCTTTTCTTTTCTCTCTTCCCTTTTCTCCTCTCTCTTCCTCTTCCTGACCTTCCCTACTCCTATTTTTCTTTCAATACTATATCTTTCTATCTTTTCTCTCCATGTTCTCCACCTTTTTCCTCTCGCTCTCCTTTTCTCTTGTTCGTCTCTTTTCTCTTATTTTTTGCTCAATTCTCCTTTTCATTCCCTCTCCTCCTTCGCATTTCTGCTTCAGACGTATCTTTCTTCTTGTGTTTTGCCTTTCCTCTTCCTCTTTCTTTTACCTTGTTTACTACAGGAAACGTCCCTCCTCTTCCTCCATTTCCTCTTCCTTTTCTTCCACATCCTCTTCCTCTTCTCGTCCGTATTTTCGCCCACTTGCATTACCTCTTCTAATTCCTCTTTCATTTTCACTTCCAAATCCTCCTCTATTTTCCTTCTAGTTCCTCTTTAATCCTCTCTTACTCCTCTGAAACTCCTCTTTTCTTTCCCCTTCCTCTTCCACTTTCTTTTTTACCTCCATTTCGTTCCTCCTCGGTTCCCTCTTCCTCTCTTGTTTCCCCTTCCACTTCCATTTTCTTTTCTTCCTCCATTTCATTCCTCTTCAGGTTCCTCTTCCTTATCTCTTCTATTTCCTATTAAACCTAATTTTCCTCCTCGTCGTCCATTTTCCTCATCCACTTCTATTTTATATTCCAAATAATCGTAATCAACTTACATTTCCTCTTCTAATTCCACTTAGTCTTCCTCTTCCACTTCCTCTTTCAGTTCACAATCCTCATGGTCCACTCCGTCAATTTCCTCTTCCTCTTCCAGTCCCCTTTTCTCTTCCTCTTCCTCTCCCCTATTCTCTTCCTCTTCCTCTTCCACTCTCCTTTTCCCTTCCATTTCCTCTTCCCCTCCCTTGTTCTCTTCTTCTTCCTTTTCCTCTTCCACTCCCTTTTTCTCTTCCTCTTCCTCCTCCACTCTCCTTTTCTCTTCCTCTTTCACATCCCTTTTCTGTTTCTCATCCTCTTCCACTACCCTATTATCTTCCCCTTCCTCTTCCACTCCCCTATTCTCTTCTTCTTCCTTTTCCTCTTCCCTTTTTCTCTTCCTCTTTCACTCCCACACTCTCTTCCTCTTCCACTCCCTTTTTCTCTTCCTCATCCTCTTCCACTCCCCTATTCTCTTCCTCTTCCACTCCCCTTCTCTTTTCCCCTTCCTTTTCCACTCGCCTTTTCTCTTCCACTTCCCCTTGCACTCTCCTTTTTTCTTCCTCTT
>NC_137025.1:10698567-10813567 GCF_032717465.1 Coenobita brevimanus
TGAGTTATGCTTAACCACTTCATTCCAACGACGCATTTTTTAATTCTTACTACCGCCAGACGATTTTATTAAACCTTATGGGAAACCTCATGTGGTGAAGGACTTAGTTAAGCTTGTATTAAACCCTTTCAAGTCGAACACAATCTCCTAACTTGAATGAAAGACGTTCTCTGGTTGAAGCAGTAAAGACACAACATGATAATGAGAAGAGAAACTTTTATTTATTTATTTATTAACTTATTTATTGATAGTATTTCTCTGCCTTTTGCTGGAGGCCTTGGTTATCAAATCTACGGAGTCTGCATACCACATTTCACAGACCATCAATACGGAGGGGTCAAGCACGCACTAATTCTGACCCTCCTTCAGATAATACCGTAAATAAAATGTGGGCTAGCTGTCTCCCTACCACTTTAAGATTAGGCACACTACCCCAAGTCCTTGTTTTCTTTGTTTCTCTGTGGTATTTTATATTATCCATGCGCGAAGGGTCTGTACCGTGCAAAAGTGGTTCGTTATCGAGTAGGGACAGATATGCTTCTTCCCTTGTTTCTTCATTTCGTTTTGTCTTCTTTGTACATTTTGTGATAATGGTGGTCATACATTTCCTTCAAATTTTCTTTCCTTTATGCATGGTAATTACGTAGTCTCTCTCTCTCTCTCTCTCTCTCTCTCTCTCGCCACCATCAACACCCATCCGTCCCCATAATCCGTAACTCTCTCTCTCTCTCTCTCTCTCTCTCTCTCTCTCTGTCCTATGCCTGATGCCTTACATTCCATTTTATGTTCACTCTTCCCCTAACCATCCATACTTTAATTTCTCTTCCCTCTTCCTTCTTGTTCCTTTCTTCTTCCATGATTATTTTCTTAGTTTTACGTCTTGAAATTCTGCTTCATCCTTTTCATCTCCTTAATTTTTTCACTTGTTTCCTTTCTTTTTCATTTACCCCCTTCCTTCTCCCTCTTTCTCTTCCTCTTCCTCCTTCCTTCCTCCTCCTTCATCTTCATCTTTCTTCACCTCCTTCTCCTCCTCCTCGCTATCATCATCATCATCATCTTCTTCTTTTTCTATTTTTTTTCTTTATTCTTCTTCTTTTCTTCACCTTCATCCCCTTCTCTCCTCCTTCCAGCATTGTTTCGCATTTGCTTCATCTTCTTCATTCCTTTGTGCTTTCACTCCATTCTTCTTCTCTTTTTTCTTCCTGTCTTTTATTCTTTGCTCTCTCCCCTCCTCTTCATAGCTGTTTTTTCTCTTCCTCTCTCTTTGTCATCCCTTATCGGGTTCTCCTCCTCCTCCTCCTCTTACTTTACCGTCTTTTCTCTTTCTTTCTCCCTCTTCAGCTTTATTCTTGACTCTCTCTCTCTCTCTCTCTCTCTCACTAGCCACCATCAACACCCGTCCCTCCCCATAGCCTAATCCGTACCTCTCTCCCTCCATTTCTCTCCCTCTCTCTCTCTCTCTCTCTCTCTCTCTCTCTCTCTCTCTCTCAGCTTGAAGGTATAACATTGCCCCTTACCCTCCCTGTCTTCACTATAAAAACAAATATTCCAACTTTTTCCTTTACACCAGACATTCCCCATCTCTCTGTGTCCGTCTCTTTCTCTGTCTGGCTGTTTGTATGTCTGTCCCTCTCGTCTGTCTGTCTGTCTGTCTGTCTCTCTCTCTCTCTCTCTCTCTCTCTCTCTCTCTCACACACACACACACACACACACACACACACACACACACACACCTGTCTCCATCTACCCAGTCTTTATATATAAATCCTTTTCTCTTCCTCTTTCATCTCCTCTGGTCTCTCTCTCTCTCTCTCTTTCTCTCTCTCTCTCTCTCTCTCTCTCTCTCTCTCTCTCTCTCTCTCTCTCTCTCTCTCTCTCACACACACACACACACACACACACACACACACACACACACACACACACACACACACACACACACACACACACACACACACACACACTCTCTCACACACACACACACACACACACACACACACACACACACACACACACACACACACACACACACACACACACACTGCCCTGTTCCCCAACGGTTCTCTCCCCTCTCTCTTTCCCTCTGGCACACACATACCTTCCTAAATGAAAATAGGGGGAACGGGTTTGCTTGCTAGATTCCAATAGGGGCTAATTGATGAAATCCCTCCCTTAGCACTGAAACGTGATTTGGATTTATAGCTCAACTGCAAACTAGGTGAGGGGAAAACGCTCGCACACACGCATAGACACAGACACTTACACGCACACATAAACAAACGAACAGGTACACACATACACACACACACACACACACACACACACACACACACACACACACACACACACACACACACACACACACACACACACACACACACACACACCAAGTAAGAGAAATATGAAGTGCCTGGAAGTAATCATCTCACATTTTAAACTTAGCGTGTGGGGTGGATCGTAAAATTTTGCAAGTCCTGATAGGGATGTGGACGGATGTGTGGTTCATTTTACTGATCATTTATTTCTATTATGTATTTCTTCATAGGTGTTTTTGCGTCCAGCTCACCCTATGTACGTTAAGTCAGATGATGGTACTGATGATGATGATGATGATGATGATGATGATGATAAAAAAATGTGACTAATATGAATGTGATGAAGATGATGCTGATGGTGATGATAATTATTGGTGGCTGGCGATGAAGGTGATAATAATGTGACAAGTCTCTGTTAACCTATGACAGGAATATAGAAAAGAAAGATTTACTCACCGTTCGTTATATGTTGCCGTAGTCCCTCATTCACCCGTTATAAGTGACAAATAATGACAAAAAATTACAGTAAGAAAGAAAGAAATTGCTGTTGGTGGCTCAAGATTCTGCAGTATATCTTAACCCTATCGCCTTGACTGTCATCACTGGGTTCCAAGTAAAGAAAGGCCCGTACTCTAGTCGTTTAAGGAAGCTCCCTAACACATCTTTCTAAGAGATTTATTTTGCGTTTTACCCCTTGCCATCCTCTTCTGTTACTTAAATCATTCTAATATCAATACACTGTGCATAAATAACGTACAAAACGGTATTAGCCAGCCGTATCCAAAACGAATCGGTAAACAAGAGGTGTTAGGGAGCTTCCTTAACCACCGAGAATACGAGCCTAAGACCTGAGTTCCCAACCTTTCTGTACCTTTCATCTGTGCTGATTTTAAATTGACTAAGATACTTCCTTGCTTGCTAAGATATTTCTGAAGAGTTTATCAGCTTTAAATAAGTTAGCAATTCAAGCGACTGACGAGAAAACCGAAATCATTGTGGTTATAATACATAAACACTGTTAGGTCTGTGCTTTTCTTCAACCCACAACATGATAATTCAACTGTAGTGTTCGATGGCTGAGATATTTTAACTATATTATTTTCACTACTGACATGATTTTATTCAGGGGTTTCCTGTCTTCAAACGGTTAAGTGATGGGCTTCATAGTGAATGGCTTAGAAATTATCATCACTGAACCTTTAAGTGCGATGAGGCCTCTTAGGGATTCTACTCTGATTAGCGACAGATGAGTTTATTCAGCCCAGAAGACTCCCCTACGACTCTTAAGTACTCTTTACAGTAAGTGGGTCTCTCTTAATCTATTGTGTGAATAATCGTGTGTTGGCGGATAATCGTGTGTTGGCAGCCACAGCGAAACGACAAAGACGTATTCGTGCTAAGGTTTATCCTGAGTTACATGAGACAGTACTGTTATTGCCAAATAGGAGGTGGTGGTCAAGTGGTAGAGAAGTGGAGTACTAGGTAGTAAGGTCGTCTCCAGGTTGGGGCAGGAAACAAGCTGAGGATCTAAATTTTGTCAATAGCAGTTTTAACTAATCTTTCACATTACCCAGCTACATATTTGAAAAGCACCCCCGATAATGCCATGAAACCAGCAGTTCTTGAGGGTGTGGGTAACCCCTGGCTGTTGGACGGCTACTGAGTCCTAGGGGACGGACTATCTAGTCTATGCCCAGTCATATACTATAGAAAATAAAGACACCGAGGACCCAAAGCCTGGGAAGGAAGGAAGGTTAGGCTTCCACAGCCCAGATCATTTAAGTCGCACGAGACCATCTTACGTCCCTAGATGAGTTTTATATTGTAGAAAATACTCCTGCCATCTTTGGGATTCTCACGGCACGCCAGCATACGGCTTTCTTCGACCAGAGCGTTAACATTGTACTACCGACTCACTGCATACTGCAAACAAAAAAATCGTTGTGACGCAACTAAAATGACATATCCAACTTCCACGAGTCAAGTGTGTGCGGTCTCTATATTTAGATGGCAGACCCTGGAAGAGTCCTTGCACCCTCCTCGCTCTGCCTCTGACTGAGCTGACAAGGAAACTTAATTATGCACTCTGATTGCTGGCAGCTGGGGACGAGGAGACTTACTTGTCCTTACACAATAATATTGCTCCACAACCTGCTTCATGTGTTAGCAGGGGAGGGGAGGTATTCTCGTGGGATGAGGAATATTTTTAACACCTATTCCAGACGAGTTTAGTCAGTTTATGAGCCATTTGTTCTCGCTAAGAGGGTTAAGTATAATCTTCATCAATCCTTTCATTACTAATGCACTCTCTTAAGTTAAATAGAATTGTCTGGTAGTGACAAGAAGAAACTAGGTCAGAAGGTGTCATAATAGTCCTTTACATGGGGACGAAGAGATTTCATTATCTTGACACATTAATATTTCTTGCCGCCTTCGCGAACATAGGAGCAGACGAGGGGACATAATCTCTCGGGATGAGGCGCCTCCTTTGCGCTTCATCCTTAGCGATTTTATTTTCCACATCACACCTTAAAGTTCACATGCAGTGGGACGATGGGAAGTGCTTGGCCTTCTCACTCATATTGCTGGACAACCTGGTAAGTGATGATACAAAAGGGGACATACAGTATTCCCGAGGAATAAGATTTTTTACAGTTCATTCTTGGCGATCTGTTTTGTTCTTTTCATCAGATTGTAGAAACGGAGATGTTATTTACAGTCTTCATTTACCCCATCCCTGCTAGGGGTCTTCCTTAAGCTGAATAACATTATCGGAAGGTGGATAGCAAATAATTAAATTAGACATAATCTCAGCGCAGGAATTAATACTGTATCTTCTTGCATGGATACAAAAACAACCTATCATCCCTCACTGAACCGCCTGGGAAATACAGGAACAGAATAAGGAGATGGATTCCCATGGGATGAGGAAGCTCTTCCTTAGCGATTATATTTTCTACATTATATCTTAGTGTTCTCCTAGATCGGTAAGATGAGAGTTGTTTTTCCTGATGCACTTATATTTAGTGGATTAGGCTATCTGAGAAATATTCTTGAGCAGACCTGGGAACACATTACCATGGGCTGACAAGATTCCTTACTCCTCATTCTCGTCAGCTTATTTTCCGCAGTCCACATTATTGCTTTCTTGTTTGTGAAATACATTTATTATTGAAATACTCTCTTTAAACATCACCAACATTATCATCATAACCCTGTTCCTCTTGAATTGCTAAGATCTAGAAACAAGAAATCGAACACTATGAAATAGGAAAAAAAAAAAAAAACTAACAACATTCATTCATCGATTAAGCCTTCGAAACTGTGGGGTAGGTCATTATGAACAGCATATTATAGAATTTCAAGGTATAAAATGGAAAGAAAATCTGTTAACCTATTTAATATCATGACGTAATTTAGATTATTTTATTGCTCCATCGAAATTATTTTGCTCAACTAAGAATAGATTTTTCGAACCGTAGCTATCATGTATAGCCTTCATCAATCCCTTTATCAATAGCGGTTTTCTTAACTAAAAGAATCGAAAGGAGGCAGCATAAATTACCTGCACAAACAAGGGGGTTACTAATTCTTGAGGCATGAGAGAGTATGGCCCTATGACACTCGCTGGGAGCAGTATTTGAGCTAAATATTCTTGAGCTAAAACTAACGCTTAACAATTATAATTAAAAACTTTCTACAATGTCAGTGATTGTAGAGAATGTTAAATTCCTCTTTTCACCGAGATATACCTTAGCACAGTGGTTCTTAAACTTTTTCAGCACTGATACATATATATATGTATCAGGGCTGATATATATATATATATATATATATATATATATATATATATATATATATATATATATATATATATATATATATATAGTGAGAACATTTTTCAATATTACTAACAGGAATATTTCCTTGACTGAATATAATCAGAGGTCATCTAATATACTATAGCAGTAGGCGTGTGTGTGTGTGTGTGTGTGTGTGTGTGTGTATTTTGTGCAGCCAAAACTACATATTCAAATCGCACCAAAATTGGCACAAAAATCGCAAAAGATTGGCTGATGTGAAAAAACTTGGTCCCATCACGATTGAAAAACTCTTACTATATTTAAAGAGCGATCACATTTTGACCAAAAAACGCTGCTCCCGAAGCCCGGCATAGGATCTCCATAGAATTTATTGCCCAGAGATAGAACTAAAATAAACTGGGTTCCATTACCGAAGCTGCAAATAACACAATCAATTGATTAGCTGCAAATAATCCAAGTGACAACGTTACACTAGAACAGCACATAAATGCGGGAGCCCTCCGCAGGAGCAAGTGCGAGTGGTCCGAAGGGCCCACGAACACTTGTTTGAAAGAATAAAAATGGAAAGGCTGTCATCACACTTAAGAGATTAAATTTCAAATTTTGCTTAAATGTACTGTACAGTAGCTGTGGCATTGATATTTCTGTAATGCTAACCTTACTGAACATTTGTCAATTTGTGGCTAGCAGTGGTTTTGGTAAGTTGAGTCTGTTTCTCACTGTTCAGTCATACTAAGCTCATCAATTTTCTTCTTAATATAAGTAATGATTTAAACATTCCCCACTTTAATACACGGCCAACGCGGATTCTTCGGTAGCCGTTTTTTTTTTTTTTTTTTTGCTCAAAATCATTGCCATGCTTTTTTGTAAGTGTGTACAAATGAATTAATTGTTTCTTTACTGAGTCTTCAAAATCTGTTGAAACAAGAAAATAATAATAACAGACACCCAGGAAGCTGGAATCTGGCTTCATTAGTTGGGGCGCCGAGAGCAGTAAGAGGATTATTGACCGTGACTGTACACCGAGCTGCCCGCCTATGGTGAGACGCCTAGGGGAGTGTTCACAAAGGATCTGAACCCTCTCATGCTCAGAATAACTTTGATATTCTATTCCAGCTAACGCTAGACGATTTCCTTCAACTAAGTGTAAGACATAGGAGCCTGAGAGTGTTAATATTGTCTTATCATTAGCATAGTCAAACTTTATCTCATTGTTCTATTCCAAGTATCCCATTTCTAGTCTAGACGATTTTTATTAAGTTTTATGAGTCACTGGAACATGAGTGTTAACTACTTTCCCCAATAAACCGTCTCCATAGAAGTTTATCATTATCAATTTTCATTTTGTTTAGTCGTACTTTTCAGCATATTATTCTACTCAGTCTCGTTGTGTAGTGTTTAGTAGCTGTATGAATGAAGTAAAAAGTATACACAAACAGTTTTATACACAACACTGACTCGAGAAGATTTACTGGGATTCTGGCTGTATATATATATATATATATATATATATATATATATATATATATATATATATATATATATATATATATATATATATATATATATATATTTTAATCTATTTTTTTGCTTAGAAACTGTGTCGAGATCTAAGCAGAGCCTACGAAATTAATTTGAAAAATATATAACTCTAACATCCTAGAATGTCGTAAAAAATTCTTACAATAAACTAGTCTCCATGGCAATTAATTATTACTAGGAATTAGTTTGTTAGTCGTATTCATCGCTGTAATTTTCATTTAATTTAGATAAGTCTCCAATGCAGCTAATTATTACTTACATCAAGAATAACTCTGTATAATCGAATACTGTACTTTAGTAAAATCCATTTGTTGTCAACATGCAGAATGGCTGTATTAATAAAGATAACCCTTATACAAGTAGGATTATACACAAACACAAGAAAATTATAACTATACAGCTGGGATCGTGGTTTTTCTATTGTCTTTTTTTTTTTTTTTTTTTAATATTGATCTTACACAAACAATACAGACAGACAAACAAAAACCCAACAACCTGGAATATGAACAGCTGGGGTTGTGATTTTTTCTACCGGGTATTTTCTTTTATCTTTTTTCTTTAATACTGATCTAACAAAACTAATACCAACAAACAAAATCCCAACAAGCTGGAATCTGGCTTCATTAGCTGGAGTACCGACATCCGTAAGAGGATTATTGACCGTGACTCTACACCGATCTCCTCTCTCTCCCAAGTATTTATAAAAAATCTTAACCCATTCCTACGATAAACTGGATCTTCATGGACGTTAACTATTACCAGGAATAATTTTGTTTAAGCGTATTTTTCATATTTTTCACAGTAATATTTACAGTACTCTAGTCAGACTGGTTTTCGTAACAGTTAATTGCTGTCTGGATAATATTGCTTCGTAGCATTTTTCGTGTTATTATTCACTCTAGTTCGGTTGAAAAGTATTTGATAGATGTAAGTGTGAAGAAAACTGTATAGACAAGCAATTCCGTCAAACTTACTCTTCCTCGCGATCCACTTCACTTCGATATGGCCTATTTATATGTATATATGTGATACCTGTTTACTCATACCTGAAAGAGGTCCAGGTAGGGCTGATGCTGTATAATCTTCACAGTTACACAAGTTCAGTATGTAAGGATAATTTCTGTGATTCAAAAATGTCGGTAGCATTTCTCTATTTCAGTTTGTGGGTATCATTTCTCTATTTCAGTTTGTGGGTATCAATTCTCTATTTCAGTTTGTGGGTATCATTTCTCTATTTCAGTTTGTGGGTATCATTTCTCTATTTTAGTTTGTGGGTATCATTTCTCTATTTCAGTTTGTGGGTATCATTTCTTCCGTCTGAATTATTTCTAACACAATGAATTCACAACCTGATTTTATAGACAACACAAGTTTGAGAAAGTTTATAAGTACGGCATCTAAACCTGCCTGGAGCGTTTTACTGGTTAATCAGTAGGAGACCATCACTGAGGCTGTGAATATCTGAACGACCGTGAGAGCTGTAAGAGGATTACTGACCGCGACTGAAGACTGACCGTAACCGTACACTCCTCTTGTAAGGTGAGAAGCTCGGGCATACTCTAGAGATATAATTCAGTAGCTCAGTACCTCTGTCTACTGGCTGCCCTGAGAAATGTATGAGGATTTCTCGTAGTGAGTGTACATAATGCCCTCTGCCTATGTGGTGAGAAATTTGGATCGGCCTTGGAACGTCATTTTAGTGGATCAATATCTTAAGAGCATCATAGAGGTGGGCTTCCCCAAGAGCTGTAACAAGATTATTGACAGCAGCTCTACACCAAGCTCTCCTTCTATATGGTGAAAGTCTTAGATCTACCTTAGAGCTTTAGTGGATCAACAACTATAGATCATTATGGAGCCAGAAAGTTTGGTTTAAACATGATTTTTTACTGCAACCTATATAGAGCTCTGCGGTAAGGTATGCCCTGATATCTTTTCTTATATGGGAGGGTCTTGGATCTACCCAGGAGAATTTTTTTTAGTGGATCAATAATTCAGGAGTAGCACAGAGCCAGGGAGTAGTGCAGGTATAAGAGAGTTTTTGACCGCGAGCATACAGAGTTCAATGGTAAGATAATTATACAACAAGAACTCTTCCAACATGCTGAGAGTATAGGATCTGCCCAAGACCATTATTTTCGTGGATCGATAGCTCAAGAGACAAGGAGTTGGGCAGGTAGATGAGGATTTTTGACCGCAACCTACACCAAACACAGTGATGAAAATTAATGTACACAGAGATCTCAAGCCATATGGTGAAAGTCTTGGTTCTACCCAGGAGCGTTATTTTAGTGGATCAATACCTCAAGAGCATCATAGAGCCAGGGTGGTGGTGGTGGTGGTGGTGGTGGTGGGCATCTGGCTGGCCGTCCCCTCTCTCCTACATCACCTTTAAGTTCTCTGGGCTGGCGTCCCGGGGCGGAGGGAAGCATCAGCCCTCAGTAGTGCCTCTTGCCGTCCTGTTTAAGGCAAGTGAACCATGCCGCCTACCTTGTTCATGCTGGGTTACCGCATTTGATGAGGGCTCAGTTGCAGTCCCTTTCCTCACCCGCCCCTTTTCTGATTCCTTTTCTTGTTTCCACCCCATTTTTTTTTTAAGGGACTTCAGTTGTTTTCGTTTCTTCCCTTTTTTTTTTCTCTCTCTCTCTTTCTTCTTTCGTGATGGGCGTCAGTCATTTTCTCTTTCTTCACATTTTTTCTTAACGGGGGTCTTGTTGCTGTCTTTTACTCCCCCCCCCCCGTTTTTTTTTTTTTTTTTTTATAGTTCTAAGTAATGCCTCTTGCCGTCATCTTTGAGGCAAGTGAACCATGCCGCGCACCTTGTTCTAGCCGGGATGCTGCATTTGACAGGGGCTGAGTTGTTTTCTCTTTCGTCTCTTTCAGTTTGTTTTCTCTGTTTTCGCCTCCTCTTTTTCCCATTCTTTCTTCCTGTTTCTGACAGGACACATTAAATCTCTCTTTTTCTCACATTTTTATTTCATTTGATCTCTATGCCTTTATTCTCTGACGGAGGCCTTACCTTTCCTTTCTTTCCCCCCAGTCGGTTCTCTTCTCTCGTCCCTCCTTTTATCTCTCCCTCTCATTCTTTCCCAATTTTTTTGATGGGCCGCATTAAAATTATTTTTCTCCCTCTATTTGGTCTTTTTTTTTTTCTGACGGAGGCCTGACTCACTTTCTCTTTCCTCTCCCTTTAGTTGGTTTCTCTATCCCCCATTTATTCGGAGCATGCCTAAATAATGTTTCCAACCGTACTCTTTTAGGAACGTGAAACATACCAACCACTCTGTTCATGCCGGGATACTGCACTTGACAGGGGCTCAGTCGCTCTCTCCTTCGTCTCGTTTCGTCGGCTGCTGCTCTCTCATTCGTCACCCCTCAGTCTCTTACTCTTTGTCTTTTCCTGACGAAGCTTTCTCTTTTTCTTTTCTACGTTTCTCCTTTTTCTTTCTAACGAGGACCTGACTCACTTTCTCTATGCCTTCCCTTTAGTCGGTTTTCTCTCCCTCTCTCTCTCTCTCTCTCTCTCTCTCTCTCTCTCTCTGCCGCCAGGTTGAAAGCAAGTAACTTATATCTCCTCCTTTTGTTCATGCGTTTAACAGAATCTACGACTGGTTTCCCTTTCAGCCACTGTCTCCCCTACCCCTTTTATATGACAGTAGCCTCTAGTCACTTACACTTTCCCTCCTCCCTTCCTTTTCTTTTTCTTCCCTACCCTTTGTCTGACGGGCATATAATCACATTCTCTTTCCTCTATTTCGCTTTCTGCTTCCCCTGCATATTTTTTTTCTTTTTTTTTTTTGCGGGACCCATATCGCCTTGTCTTCCCTGTTACCTTTTTCTAAAGAGGGCCGAAGTCGCTCGATCCTTCCCATGCCACTTTTCTTTTTCCGAGGGGGACTATCGTTGGCCTCCCTTTCTCCCCACCCTCTGTTTTTCCTCCCTTTTCTTACTTAAGGGGACTTTACTTGCTTTTTCTCCAATTTTTCTTTCCTTCGCCTACTATTTTTCTCTCTTTTCTCTCTTTTTACTAACATTTTCTAGTTCGTTCCTATGTTTCTGACAGGGAGTCGGTCATTCTCTTTTCTTTTAACGGTTTGCCCTGAAGGAGGTCTCAGTTACTTTCTCATTCTTCTGCCATTCTTTTTTCTTTTGGTGGAAGCCACATTGTCGTACACTCATAGGTTAAGGAAGGTTTCTAGCACCTCTTCCTTTGCGACTTATTTTGCGTATTAGATCTTATCATTCACTTGTTTGTTATTTACATCTTTTTCAAAACCACGTATACTGCACAAAATAACACAGACGAATATATATACGTACCAGACACAGAAGCAAGTTGGTAAGGGGGATGAGCCAGTGAGCTTCATTAACTTACAAAAATGCAGACCTCAGCCGTGCTTCGTTTATATTTTTTCTTTACGGGAACCAGTTGCTTTCACTCACTTTTTTCTTATGCTTTTCTACCTCCCCTCCTTTCTTTTTTTTTTTTTTTTTTTTTTTGCTATCCGGAGTCCAGACGCTTTCTCTCTCTCTCTCTCTCTCTCTCTCTCTCTCTCTCTCTCTCTCTCTCTCTCTCGCCCTTTAGTCCATTTTCTTTTTTTTTTTTTTTTTTTTTTTTTTTTTAGGGAGCTCACTCGCTTTCTCTGTCTCCACCCCCTCCCTGTGGCGGCTTCTCTTTTCCCATTTTGATGACGAGTGCCACAGTAGTTTTCTTTTTCTCCTGCCCTTTTTTCTTCCTGAAGAGAAGTGGAACCGGCTTTCATTTTAACGATTTTTTAAAAACTGGAGTGCTTAGTTACTTTCTATATCCTTTTCATATTTTTTTTGTGTGTGTTAGGCGTCTATCTTTTCACTGACATCTTTTTTCTTGAAAGTCCCATTACATTTTTTCTTGCGTTAACTCTTACAGTATTCTTTTTCCTGTCCTTCCAGTTTTTTTCATGATGGATGCCCACTCTCTCTCTCTTTCTCTCTCTCTCTCTCTCTCTCTCTCTCTCTCTTTGATGGGTGACCTGTTGCTTTCTCTCATTCTTTTTCTCTAACGTGGCCCAGAGTCGGTTTTTCATTCACTCTTCTATAGATGAGTCCAGTGTCGCTTTCTCTCTTTCTCACTTTTCTCTAACGGGGACGACAGCCGCTTTCTCTTTCACTCTTCTTTTCTGACAGGACCATAATCCCTTTCTCTCTCATTCTTTCCTCAAACAGAGGCTACAGTGCCCCCCCCCTCTCTCTTTCCCTCTCTCTCTCTCTCTCTCTCTCTCTCTCTCTCCAACAGGGACCACAATCACTTTCTCATTACTCAATTTTTTTTTTTCTGAAAGTTTAGATATTTTTGGCTTCGTGTTTGACTACTGCTGAATGAAGTTTTCTGGATCCGGGAAAAAACTATTTGTATCAAGCAATCTATCTATCCACCTATCTAAATATATATGTAGTTATTTTGATGCGCGATTCAGGTAAAAATATTGCAGTTATATTTATCAGCCGGAGATTAAACACGATATATGTACATGTATTTATTTAAGACGTCATTCAAGCGAGATACTTTGGTAGTGATGCTTGGAGGTGTAAAATGAGGTCTGACGGCAATATAAATAAAATGATTTGGCGTTAACAAGAATCATAATAATATGGCATTAATGAACAATATGATCTAATGGAACCGAATAAAAGAAAATGACTACTGCTACTACTACTCCTACTACTACTACTACTACTGCTACTGTTAGTAATAATTATGATAATAATAATAATTATAATAATATTAATAATAATAATATTGTTATTATTATTATTAATGTTATTATTATCTGACGGTATCAGTATTAAAATAAACTGATAGTAAAGCAAATAAAATAATTTGATGGTAATAAGAGTAACCATGCAGTTACAATAAAATAATTTCGTGGCAACTGTACAAGTAAAATAACCAAGTGGTTTGAATTTAAAATAAAAAAAATGGCACTACCGAGAAAGCAATAAACTGGCAGTAAGAAGAATGCAATAATTTTACAGCAACAAGAACACAGCCATCAGGCAATAGGGGACGTGAAACAGAAAAACATATCCCACCGAAGAGATTAACCCTTTATCTTCCATGGCATAATGTAAATTATACTCACTATTGTCAGACGATTTTCTTCAGCAAAAGCCTTTCTGAAGCTGAATAAAATCGTCTGGTGGGAGAATAGAGAGAAAAAAGGTACCAGTCATCGTCCTGAATGGGTTAGGGCGCCACTGACTCTCTCCTACCTCCCACAATCTCCCCATCTTAATCTCTGACCAGCAATTCATTTTTCACAACAGTTATGTCGTGGAAGGAGAAAAGGAGGAAGATCAAGAAAAAGGTGAAGATAAGACAGGTGAGTATATGAGGGAGCTTATATTTTCTTTTAAGGAATCGGGGTCGTTTCTGGGTAGAGACGAAATTATTTAAAGATCATTTACTTTTAGTCACCCTTAAGAATGCGCAGAGAAAGAGAGAGAGAGAGAGAGAGAGAGAGAGAGAGAGAGAGAGAGAGAGAGAGAGAGAGAGAGAGAGAGAATTTCTATCTTCATGCTATCATCCATCATCATCATCGTCATCGTCTTCAGATCTGGTTGTTGGAGTATTACGGCATCGGAACACTTCCTAGGCCAAATTCTGACATTTTTCGCCTAGGTATTTTTGGATGGGCAATGTTCTATAAAGGTGGTTGTAAGTCATGAACCGTGAGCACATCAGATCGAATCCCTAAGACGTACCTGAAGGTTTTATTAAGTACTGTATAAAAAAGTGTGTAGGCTCTTTAACATATTGAATCTGAGGTCGCATTTATTTTATTTATTTTTATTTTTATTGTAGCTGCACAGAATCCTGCTTATTCGAAAAGTCTCCCCTAGGCTGTATATAATCGACAGTAGAAAGCAGGAGTAAAATATATTAAATGACATCGTCGGAGTGAAGGGGTGTTTATACCATGGGACGTACTGTACTTAGATATTCTACGGCTCAAGTCATAGGAACTAAATTTACACACTACAGTGCATATCTAATGAAACCAATGATCACCCTTAGCAGCACAAAATTTGTCACTGTACCTTGCTAACGCCAAATTTGTTAGGATTTTACGCGGTCCTCTTTCTATTGAAGTTCAGTGGTGCACTGGTAAAACTTGCACCAAGAATGGTAAATAATGGATCCAAGTAAATAAATATTAAAAGTGGAACTATGCTGGGTTTGTGCATCGCCAAGTTTTAAAAATGAGATTTAGTACACGGTGGCCAAACCTCCAGCCGTCATACATCCCGCACCTCCAGAACCCAAAACAGATTTCGGGATTGGCTATTAGTTTTACCGTCCTTCTATTACTGCGATCTTCATTTCACAGCTCAACGCTAACTTACTCCTTCAGCTCCATGCGTCTGTGGGCGGACTGTGATGACAAAGAAGAAGAAATAGGATCAGTACTGGACTGAGTCCAGTCTTTCTCTAGATTATGACACGTTCCATCAAATTACATCCAGGTCCCTAATGGCAATGCTGGGTGGAAAGGAAGAAGAGGAGGCAAACTTTGGTCAACAGACTGACCAGCCACGGAATCGAATTCAGATCTTCCAGGTACGAACACGATACATATCCGCTTCAACACCGGCTCCCCTCATGGTATGATGATGATGATGATGATGATGGTGATGGTTGATGGTGATGGGAAGGATGACTGATGATAAGAAGGCTGATGATGATGATAATGATGATGATGATGGTGATGGTTGATGATGATGGGAAGGATGACTGATGATAAGAAGGCTGATGATGATGATAATGATGATGATGATGAGGGGTTAAGAGGTCACCTAGTTGGTAAACAGGTTGGTTCCGGGATCGTTGTGACAGCTATGTACTGAGGGTTACTGGGCTGGCCTGTCACATTGCTTGCTGGCAATAGTCGTGTGTGTGTGTGTGTGTGTGTGTGTGTGTGTGTGTGTGTGTGTGTGAGTTAATGAAAGCTATATCTAACACCTCTCAAACCACACCACACAAAAATCAGCCTTGTTCATCACGCCACACACAGGACATTAATCAAAGGACCCTGAAACTCCCTTAGCTGGCACTGTTATAATAAATTCAGGAAAGACATCTAACACGTTTGGAGTTGGGAGTTAATGAAAGCTATATCTAACACCTACAATTTGAAACGTATCTGCAAAGCTGAATAAAATCGTGTTAAGAAAAAAATAAAAAACAAGATAGAGTACTCAGAGATTGCAACAGCCACGTCTACCAACTGGTTTAAGGGTCTAACGTTGAGTTGGCTCTATGACCTTGACCGACTGACTGACTGCACTCTAAATTACTTCATCCTAGCCCGGCTGCAAATATTACCACAAAGTTTAGTCCAGCTCTGATAAAAACTGTTTAAGTTGACCTTTCCCCGTGTCCTTGACCTCTGACTGATTGTTCTTTAAATCGACTCATTATATCCTGGCCTAAGCTTGAAGCCTTCCACAAAAATGGTCCAACTCAGATAAAAACTGTTAAGGCTGACCTTGTCAAATGACTTTCAGGTTTGGCTTATTCTCAACACATCAGCCAAGTTTGGTGGAAATCGGATCAACACAGTTTTAGTTATTATGTTCAAACACATTCACATGAGTCAAACTTTGACCTTGTCCTGTGACCATGACCTTTGGCTGATTGTTCTAAAAACTGAACCCCTTTGTCTTTGCCTTACTCTCAACTTTTTCTTCAAGTTATGTTTAAAAAATGGATAGGGACTATTAAAAGGCGACCTTGCTAGTTCAGACTGACCCAGCCCTGTGACCTCGACATCTGACCTGTTTTCTTCAAACTCAGTAGGTGTCAGCCATTTGGCTGGATGTTAATCCCTCCACCAATTTTCGTGAAAAGTGTTTGCATTATCTTGTCCGCTCACTCACTCACTCACTCACTCACTCACTCACTCACTCACTCACTCACTCACTCACTCACTCACTCACACACACACACACACACACACACACACACACACACACACACACACACACACACACACACACACACACACACACACACACACACACACACACACGTCGCTTCGCAAGCGCAGATTAAATAAAAAGATGTTAATCTGCAGCCTGAGCAAATTATTTAACACTATCCCGTCACAGCACAACAGAGGCACAGTGCAGACAACACTGTCACAAAAATTCATGACAAAAACGACCGCCAACAAGCCACGACCACATAAAGCCCACGACCACACACCAAACCCACACAAGAAACATCATGACACACAAACACCACAACCGAAATACAAACGCCACGATCACAAAAAAGCACGACTACACAAACCACCATACAAAAGCTGCAACCACACAAAGCACACAACCACACAAAAATACGAGGAATATCACGACCAAATTTCCTGGTGGCGTTTGTGTGGGACGCGACATCAGGCCTGTCAATAGTGGAGATAATTAAACCTTTCACTGTGATGCCTTTTGTTTTTCATTCTTACTATCTCCAAATGATTATTTCTTCACCCCGCGGTCATTTCTTATTTCATTCTTACTACCTCCAAACGATTTTGTAAACCCCTAGGACAGACATCACGAATTGGTGGAGTTAGATAATTACAGCATTCATTCACCCCTTCAAGAGAGACATTTTCTAACTTGAATTCAATCACCCAGATGTTGCAAGAATAAACCAACCGAATCTCTGTAAAAAAATTCAAGGTTATAAGTTCTTTATTGCTATGATGTTCTTTTTATTTATTCATTTTTCTCTCCAAACGAGTTTATTCAGTCCGTGAACGTCTGATCTGTTTCATTCTTGCAATCATCAGGAATTTATTAATCTGAGGAGAGAAGGGCTGTGCTGTGCATGTAATCTCCAAGTTAGTTCTTACAAATCCTTGCATAACCACTGCCGGTACTATATTTATGTCAGTTTCTTTTCTAATACCAGTTTTCTATTATGGTTCACATAGTCCATTTGCTTCATAGTTCAATGAGACCAGTAACTTGTGCCTAGGTGACAAAATGCTCTTCCCTGACTGGAGCCGTTTGGACTTTGTATATCTTCTAGTACAATAATAAGATTGAGCATTAATATGAGCTTCCTACAAGTGGCTTAGAGTACAGGATATGTAGAAGTGATCTAGAAATATATGTGTTTGTGTACTGTACAATAGCTAAAGAAAGAAAGAAAAACTATAACGTCCCCAGTCCCCTACCTCGTAAAATACTGGTTAAAAAAAAAATCATTAAACTCTTTTCTTACGATGACGTCTAAAGTTCACTGTTGCTACCGAAACGCGATAATTTACTCAGCACTCGAGAGCCCCCTTTGTCCTGGAGAGGGCGAGAGAAATTTTTCCTTGAGGTTCATCTATGTGGTATCTGGACGTGCTTTATAATTCATTCTTGCTACCAGCAGACAATATTTTATTCAGCGCTGGAGAAATCCACTGTACTGAAAGAATTAAAGAGGGACTAAAAGGAAAGAAATTATATATATATATATATATATATATATATAGAGAGAGAGAGAGAGAGAGAGAGAGAGAGAGAGAGAGATCCCGCTGCTACCTGGCGCGTCCCCGGGTGGCGGATAGGGGAAGGCCATGTAGATATACGAGGTACCGTCTCAGACGGCGCGGACCATGGGATCCCCTATAGATATATAGGGCTCCACCGAATATAACGAATAAAGTGGCACAAAAATTACATGTCACCGGAAACTATGTGGCAGGGAGGTGAGATTATTTGCCATAATCCTCCCAGCCAAACATGAGTTCTATTGCAAATGATTTGGCGGGCTTTCCTGTTGGATCATCGTCTACTAAAGGTCCAACCGCACTGCCTCCTGTGCTTACGGGCAGTGTGCCACCGAAAGTGAGTAGGCACTGTGTTGGAAAATTAGACTTTTGGACACTAAACAAATTGAAATCCATGAAGATCTATGCATACAATGTTAGAAGCCTCGCAGAAGATTACAAACTTGATAACCTAATGACTGAACTGGAAAACATTACTTGGGATATTGTAGGTTTGAGTGAGATCCACAGAAAAGAAGAAAAAGTAATTCAGCTCGAAGACAGCAACCACCTATTTTACTACAGAGGAAGGGATAATGAAAGAGTCGGTGGTGTAGGGTTTCTAATTAACAGAAATCTTGCAGACAACATTGCTAAATTCAGCAGTGTATCTGACAGCAGCATGTGTTGTCATTAGACTGTGCAAAAAATATTCCCTGAAAGTAATACAAGTATATGCACCAACTTCTCAAAGCCCAGATGAAGAAATAGAAGCATTCTATGACATCTCCCAGATTATGGAAGAAGAAAAAACAACATAAACTATACTCATGGGAGACTTCAATGCAAAAGTTGGAAAGTCGAAAAATGGAGAAGCATGTATGGGAAAATTTGGAGTGGGAGAATGGAATGAAAGAGGAGAAATGCTGGTAAATTTTGCTGAAATGTTTAACATGAAAATAATGAACACATTCTTCCACAAAAGATCAGGGAGAAAGTGAACCTGGAGAAGCCCAAATGGAGAAACAAAAAATGAAATCGACCTCATTATAGCAGATAAGAATAACACGATCACAAATGTCACAGTTATCAACAAAGTAAATATAGGTAGAGCTCATAGAATGGTGGGTTGCACAGCCAGATTCAATTTCAAAAATGAAAGAAAGAAGATGATTAAAGATAAAAAGATATGCCCAATAATAGTAAACGAAAATAAAGCAGCCTTTCAGTTGGAAATAAGGAACAGATTTCAGGCTCTAATTAATGCTGAATGTGACGTGATGAACTGAATGACAGACTAACAAAAGTGCTAAGAGAATCAGCAGAGGTAGTAGGAAAACCTAATACAACCAAAGCCAAGAAATATTTAGAAAAGACACTCGAGCTTATGAAAAAACGAAAGGAAATGAAAGTAAAAACAAAGAAAGACGAAATAGAACGAGCGGAATTAAATAAACTTATCAACAAAAGACAAAGAGAAGAAAAAAGAAAGAGAAACATGGATTAGATCAAAGAAACCATCAAAAATGGAAAAAGTCTGCAACAGGTCCGAAGTAAAATGGCACCAGGAAAGCAATAAACGACATCACTGAAAGAAAAAGAAAGCGGTGAAATCATTAAATGCAGAGATAAGATGGTGAAGAGCGTTGAAGAATTTTACAAATAACTATATGCATCAAAGATAGTAGTACCAATAGCTAACTTTTCAGTTGACACAAGTGAAATACCTGAGGTAACACCAGACGAAGTAAATATTTGTCTTAAAAATATGAAAAGAGGGAAGGCTGAGGGAGAAGATGGAATAGTAACAGATTTACTGTTGGATGCAGGTGTAGAAGTACAAAATAGGCTTCCTTACTTATTTTCCCACTGTATAAAGCAGAAGAAAATACCTAAAACATGGTGTAATGCAATAGTTATTTTACCCTACAAAAAAAAAAAAAGTGACTCAAAAGATCTTAGTAACTATCGACCCATTAGCTTATTATCAGTCATTTACAAACTCTTCACTAAAGTCCTTACGAACAGAATAACAACAATTTTGGAGGAAAACCAACCTCGCGAACAGGCAGGATTCCGAAGCGGGTATTCGACCACTGATCATCTACATACAATGAATCAGGTAATTAAGAAAACTACAGAATATAATAAACCACTGTGCTTAGGTTTTGTTGATTACGAAAAGGCTTTTGATTCAGTGGGGCACATAGCTATTATAAATTCATTGCGAGAACACGGAGTGAATGAGAACATTGTAAAATTGCTTGAAAACATATATAAAGAGGGAACTGCTACAGTTAAATTACATAAGGACTCTGAGAAAATTAAGATTGAGAAGAGCGTGCGTCAGGGAGATACAATTTCACCAAAACTTTTTACAACATGCCTTGAAAGTATTTTCAGAAAGCTAGACTTGGAAAACAAAGGAGTTAACATAGATGGAGAAAAGCTAAACCATTTAAGATTTGCAGATGACAATGTCCTAATCTCAGAAACAGCAGAGGCATTGCAAGAAAAGTTAAATGGCCGGAACAGAGAAAGTCTGAAAGTAGGACTGAAGATGAACCGGAGTAAAAGTAAAGTAATGTTTAATCCTCAAACACCAAAGAGCGTAATCAGAATAAGCGGTGAAATTCTTGAAGACGTCGAGGAGTACAACTACTTGGGACAAATACTAAAATTAACGAAAGATCATGATAGCGAAATAAAAAGACGCATTGCAATTGGACGGAAAGCTTTCGGTAAACATAGAGACATTATGAGAAGTAGCTTGCCAGTTTGTATGAAACGAAAAGTATATAACGAATGTATAATTCCAGCTATGACGTATGGTTGTGAGACCTGGAAACTGACAAAATCAATGGAAAATAAATTAATCCGGTCTCAGAGAGCAATGGAAAGGTCAATTTTGGGAATATCTTTAAGAGACAGGAAAAGATCAACTTGGGTGAGAGAGCAGACTAAAGTGTAAGATATTATAGAAATTATAAAAGAACTGAAATGGAGGTGGGCAGGTCATTTAGTAAGAATAAGAGATAACCGATGGAGCAAGAGGCTGACTGACTGGACACCAAGAGATTGTAAGCGTAGCAGAAAAAAGCCATAAAAGGAGATGGAGAGATGAGATAGAGAAATTTGCAGGGAGAAAGTGGCAGAGACTGGCTCAGTCAAGGAATTCATGGAAGAGATTGGGGGAGGCCTTTGTTCAGCAGTGGACTAGTTATGGCTGATGATGATGATGATATATATGAATGTGTGTGTGTGTGTGTGTGTGTGTGTGTGTGTGTGTGTGTGTGTGTGTGTGTGTGTGTGTGTGTAAACGCTGCAGCACGATGGTTAAAATAATTCAAAGCAATGATATCTTAGTGCACTTTTCATTATTGCTACCAAAAGACACCTTAATTCAACGAACATGAGTCTGCTTTGGGAGCTAAGGGATTAAGGAAAGTTGTATTTAAAATCTCCCAGTATTTCAACAAGTTTTTCCTTAGTAAAAATGAACTTATCAGAAGGAGATAAGAATATAATGCCAATGACTTCCTCAGGCTCAGGAGGCTAAAGCAGAAGGAACGACTCCAAGACACGGTACCAAAAATCGAAAATCGATCCCCCACTCTCTACCCATCCCCAAGGGAAGAGCAGATGGCAGAAATCAAGGTGCCTTTAGTCAACAGGGATTACGCTCAGGCTTACTGCTGTCTACTGAGTGTTGTTGTCTAAGAGGGTGAAGGGTTTCTTGTGCGATTTGAGACCATTATAATACGGAGGAAATAGCTAGTTGTGTGTGTGTGTGTGATATCAGTTGACGACTTCAGTGCCATGATATCCTCATTATATCCGTGCTGTTGTCGAAAGATTTTTCCGTAAACAACTTATATAGAGAGATTTATATGAGATGTCTCCCCTACCCTAAATAACACTGTTCGGAGGCAGCCAAATTATGACACAAAAAAACATTCCCTGACTCAAAGAACTAATCACACAATTTACAGTGAGGATATTATGTGCTTCCCTCATTCTCTCGTGATATAAAGTACGATTAGCAGTCAGTCCCATATCATTCTTTGCTTGAGATAGGCTGCGCAATCGAAAACATTTAATAACCCACTGATGCTACTGGTGAAATTATCTGAATGAAAACCTATAGCCCATCTTGGAGATTCGAACCAATCAAATTAAACCACTTAAATACTTAAGCTTATAAACTTAACGTAATAACCCGTTTATTCAAGATTTGTCTTTGCTTCTTAAGGCATAGTCTCTAAAACTCGCCCACTATCCACATTTCATCACAGCTTTCAGCAGATAATCTCTCTTTCTCTCTCTCTCTCTCTCTCTCTCTCTCTCTCACACACACACACACAGGACTGCAATGGCCCATTTCATCGACCACCTCTTACAAAAGCATGTCACTCTTGTATTTTTTCCCCCTGAACGGACGCAGTACCTCCAACCGATTAAAAAAATGTATGTACAATATGTCGGAGTGGCCTTCCTTCGTGCAGGCTTACCCAGGCATGAAATCCTCTAGTGTGCAAGGCTGGGTACAAAGCTGGATGAGAGAGAGAGAGAGAGAGAGAGAGAGAGAGAGAGAGAGAGAGAGAGAGAGAGAGAGAGAGAGAGAGAGAGAGAGAGAGAATGATTGTTGTTAGGCACTCCGCGGAACTAATTGTTGAGTGATGAATTCCCTTTAATTCTGGAGTATATGTAACTTTTGCACACACACACACACACACACACACACACACACACACACACACACACACACACACACACACACACACACACACACACACACACACACACACACACACACACACACACACACACACACACACACACACACACACACACACACACACACACACACACACACACACACACACACACACACACACACACACACACACACAATGCATGCATACGTAAATATACACATATACAGGCCATGTTGACTTGCGCCAGCTGAAGTCTCTAACAAAAGTGAAGTTAAGATTAAAGGTAAACAGAACTGTCTGACGTGCGAGACAGACAATTGTGAATGTCCCGCACCAAAACCAAAGAACCATAAATACATCTGTCATTATATGCATCACTACTAACAAAGAAAGGGGATACTAAATGTATAAACTTGCTGATATATCCTGTCCAGCAAGTGACACACACAGGAAAGCCTAAATCGATGCCTATGAAATTCAGGATCCTTGACACACTACATGAAAGAGTGGTCACTGGCAGGCTGATTCATGGCAATTTAGAAACACTAGAACGGTTTTTTGCGGCTTGAATGCGAATACCGGTATGTTAAATATTTGAAAGTTATTTTCATGACGCAAAAATTGTACATGACATTGCATCACACATCTATTATTTTCTACCAATGGATATTATTGCATGGCTTAATATGGCTGTTGCCTCCCAGTCCCCTCCAAAAGTTAGTTTATTGTTGGCTTTGTTCTTAACCCTGTATGACGCCATACGAGAAGCCACCATCAAGCACCGGGAAGTAAACATTCTTAAAATTTTAATGATAAAAGATGCACGCGTGATTGATGACACTATGACGATACGTAAAAAATGCGTTCAATGTATGATTTATAATTACATAAAATCACACGTGTCTTGTGAATGATACATGAAGTAATCAAAAATAATTAATGTAATGTACAACATAGTCCAGCAGACCGGGTGAAATCTTGGCAGATCTTTTTAATATTTTGAAATGTGTCGATAATTAGATTTGTTATGTCTAGGATTATTAAGTTTCGCTTAGATTAGGTCAGGTCTGACTGATTCTCTACAGGTTAATTATAAACCCCTGTGATCGAGATGTCTGTCCTCTGTTAATATAATCGCCTGATTTTAGTGGGATTTTTAAAACCCCCCCAGATAACTACGAGTCTCCCTAAATTGAATGAAATCTCCACACGGCGGGGAGGGGGGGAGGGGAAGAGGCACCTTCGAGCTAAAGGGATTATAGAAATTAGAGAATCAGGACGTTCTCCCGGTCTTTTGGAAGTTATATATATATGAATAGTATGTACTCACTCAGTGCTGCACAGACATGAGCCGACGAAGGGAAGTTGTAACGAGATGTCAGCGACGAAGCAGTGAGTTAACGCCTCTTCAACAGTATTCACTTGCACTTATATTACTCAGTGTAAATTCACATATCCTCCATTATTATACAAATTCTTTATCAAAATGATGTATATAATTTATGCAGTGAAGCTGTTCGCATCTTTGTGAGTTTAACTACGGATTCTTGGTGAGAACGTCACTTTCCATTACTGTACTACTCACTCATATATAACTAAATACACTTTCTGCCACTAAGCTGGAAAGAGTACTCACACTGAGCATATGAATTTAGGAAGGCAGAGATATGGAGAGAAAACATTTGTTTCATCCTGCATAAATTTGTATTTGTATCAATAAACACATTTCATTTTACTAGGATATTAAAAACTGTATATTATGTATTCGGTATTTAGAGTGAAAAAAAAAAAAAATCACTCCTTTACAATTCACTGAGCGAAGGGCAGTCATGCAAACACTCGTTAATTGCCACTTGTTTCAAGCGGCATAAAAAAAAAAAATGATAATATTTCATCTCGACACTGTTTTCTTTTGAATAACAACAGCCATATCAAATGCGTCGCATAGTCAGACTTGGCAATATTAATCAGCATCTGTATTATGATAGAAAAAGTAGTGTTCACTTACTTTTTCACACGCAATTACAAAATTGTCACCTGAGGCACTGATGAGATCTGTAACAGCGGCGTCTGTCAGCCATCTTTCATTGTCAATAAAATATACTATACGTATCTACGATGTATTATCTTTGACGAAACAACTGAGCTAACACCTAGCGCCATTGCTTGTAAACTGTTTAACACTACCCTTGACGTCAACCTCACTCTATTAACTTTTTTCTTACGTGTTGGTAAAAACATCACTATCACCGTTAGCGAGTCCAGCGATCACAAAGCAACACTACCACCGTGTGAGAAATGCTCTGCATTACAGTACTCTGATCTACACTGTCACTCACTTTTGTTTGACATTTCGGTTAATCCATCACTATCACCAGTGGCAACTCCTTCGATATGGCAGCTTAGTCATAGCATCTGTCACCAAAGTTTCTCTTGTGCCACCATTATGAGGTAACTGCCCAAAATTGCCGTCGTAGCCATCTTTACGTCTTGTTCTCACATTTCTGACGTCTCGATAAATCCAAAATTTTAATGCCAACATCTCTTCAGATTCAGTATTACCCCGTCACCATCACCAGCATCCGCTAGCTTCCCTTAGGGCGAAATCGAGTGAGAAGATTTCGTGAGGCCGATGCTCCTTCAACACGTGCAGTCCCTCCAGATCCATTACTGTCACTGTCTTCTCCCTCTCGGCGAATGCTGGGGGTATCACCGTCCCTCACTCACACACACACACTCGTGTTACTTTCTTGTGATGGTGGACGGGAGCAGAGGGCGGAGAATCAGTGTTATCATCTCCAGTTGCCACCCCTCCACATCACACTACCCTCACACTCGTACTGTATCGCTACTGAGAATTCCGGTCACCCGCATCCGACTCTAACATAGATACCTTACTGAATTATTCACAATTTTACAGAGATACATTTGGCAATATAAGAATATATTGCTTTCAAGAGGCACTGCTAAATATTAATAAGTATTGTTCACCTTCAATAAAGCATAAAAAATAATATATTTTTCCTCAAAATGCAGAAATATTTTCCGAGTCTGGATTCGTGTGTGGGAATTATGCTCCGTCCAGGGCGAGCCCTGTAAGAATCTGCCCCGACGCGTGCGATACACTAAGTAGAGACTCGCAGATTCAGTCCAGCTTCAGAATGAAGACATCTGGATTCTAGGTTTATATGAAGTATTGATTTTAGCATATTCCCTAAAACAATGTTTTATTTTTTAACAATACAATGCGAAATAATCATTGTTATCATCGTCGTCACAATGCATACTCCCACAAAACTGCGGGGTGAAGCAAAGGCTTCTTGATACTAAAGGGGTTGAAATCTGGTAGTGTCGGCTGAGATAACTTCAGAGATTATGAACGGTAAATTATTATACTCAGACAATAAATTGGTGGACAGGTGCATGAATAAGGATGGTGTGGATGAAGGTTGTCTAACAGCGGAGGACGGGGTGTCATGGAGGTGATATACATGTATCTATGGACAACCCATCTGGGATTAAGGCGCCTGACTAGAGGTAGAGAGAAAATACTGGCAGATACCTAGTAAAAATCATATGCAAATGAATATTAATGGCTAACAAGTTACTCCGCATTTCCAAACAACTGAAAGGGCAGTTTCATACAACATTTAATAAAAGAAAAATAAAGACTAAGTTGCGGAGTAAATTCACTTTTAGTCTGTATTACTTTTCAAAATCACAGTAAACCACTGTTGTAAGGACAATAAATGGTTAGATCATGAATTCCTTTTATTGTGGCTAAGGTGTATGGAATTAACTGTTGATGATGTGTATTGCTACATGCAATCTCTCTCTCTCTCTCTCCCCAAAGATAGCCTGCTTTCCAACTTTATAGCAATATCTTAAGCCTCTCAGCATTAGTCAGTGAACACACTTTGGAAAACAGCAGCCAGTCATAAAAAAGTTCTCTCCCCTTTCCTCTCCACCAGAGCCCCTCAATAAATGGGAATTTTGTTGCTGAATTATTAGAACAATCGCTTCTTATACTTTACTTGTGTTAGCCTCGGGCGATTTCATTCAGCCGTAGAGAGGTTCTGATTGTGATGGAGTTAGAAGTAGAATCTCGTAGTCTTTTTAGCACAACACGCATATCTACTCTTTAAATCCTCAGACGGTCTTAAGACCTATGACGGTGAAAGATTCGAACAGTATTCTTTTACTCTTCCAGTATAATGACAGCTTTCATTATGCATTCGTACTGTTGACAGACGATTTAGTTTAGCTTATGATTTTCTTCATTTATTTGTCTTTAGAACACGGGTTAATCTAGCTCAAGGATAACTTTCGGGAGAGTTAAGCTAGTATCGTGCGGTCAGCTCGGGCACTTAACTGTCTTTTTCCCTCTTCCTTTCACGACATCATAATTTTTAACTCACCGATGGCCATTTGCAACGCGTTTCCACAGCTTTTCTGGCTTTTATTGTCTCGTCTTGGGCCACCACGCCTTTATGCTGGCGCGTTCAGTATCGGGTGACCAACACTTTCCCGAGTTCCCTCAGTTTTATCCTTACATTTTTGTTTCCCTAAATCTACCTTTCCATATATAGTCCATTTTAACCCCATCGCGTGGTGCTGAAGAGGAACACCTTCAAGTGGTGGCACCGATATAGCAGGCTAATAATACAAACGTTCTTGAATTCCCTTTCTGTCCCTCAGAAGGAGGATATTGGACCGTAGAACGGCAAATAAAGCTAACATTCCAATGGGTTGAGACTCGATAAGCCTGGGGCGACATCACCATCAACCATAATGAAGTCGCTTTTACAATATTCCTGTCATGCCTGTGATTTTGGCTGCTAGCAAGACATTTCGAAACGGAAGAGTAAGATTTAACCTGGACAGGTGGTTCTTTGGATGTGTTTCCACTCTGTATTGGTCGAGGTAAAAAAAGAGAGAGAAAAAAAATGGAAAATTTATACCGGTATATAATTTCCTCTTACAGTTCAGATACCATGCACGTCCGAGGAGGCTAAAATCAGTCATACACATATATATTTCTACCAATCTGTTCTGTCTGTCTGTCTGTGTCCATCTGTGTGTATGTGTGCTTTAATTTATTTTTGTCAGCCAGTCTACTTACATGCCTAACTAAATAGATGCATAGATACTGCATATCTGGCAGCGTAGACCTTTACGTGTGTGTGTGTGTGTGTGTGTGTGTGTGTGTGTGTGTGTGTGTGTGTGTGTGTTTTGGGGTAGAGAGGAGGGCTATCGGGTTTCCGCAGGTATTGTTGAACCTTGAGCAGAATTCAATGAGAATTTTAATGCAACTGTCGCCCCGGGAAGGAGAAACTTGCGCCTCCGATATTGCCTGGACGAAAAGTAATGATTTCCGAGGCCTGCATGCCTAAAGGGAGGCCAGGGCACTCTTGTTTCAGTTAGGTTATGTTAGGTTAAGTTAGGTTACGATGACCAAGGCTAAGTTGGATTAAATGACGCTAGGTTAGGTTACGCTAACATTAGAATATGTTACAGTATATATTTTGGTTTGATTAGGCTAGGCTAGGTTAATTTAAACCACACTAGGACAAGATTAGGGTAGGATCTGACTGGGTTTAGTTAGATTTGATTAGATTAAGTTAGACCAAGGATAGGATGTCTCAGATATTGTCTGGACGAAAGATAATGGTTTGCGAAGCCTGCATACCTAAGTGAAATCCAGGGAACAGTTTGGACCAAGATTAGGATAGGTTAGAGCAAACTTAAGCTGGGCTAGGTCTCCGTTATTGCCGGTAAGAGAAGTAATGATTCCCCCAGCCTGCATGCCTAAGCGTCTCTTAGGGTACACTTAGTTACAGCAAACTTGGGTACGGACGTGAGCAGCTTATCCCTGTAGTCAGGATATAACATCAAAGACTTTTCTTATCCTGAAAGGTTTAGGACAGAATGTTATATATATGCAGAGTTGTGTTCTCGTGGGCTACTTACAACACACGAATTACGCGATTCTACACTAAATGCTAAACATAGTGTTTTCCTAATTTCCAGGAGGCCACACATCAAGTGGCTGACATCCATATAAACATCAGCGAACACATGGTGGCCTAGTCGGTTAAGGCGCTCCAAGTGCATGTGACCAATCAGGATTCAGTTACAAGAGTCAGTTGAGGTATATTGCTCACATATTGTTGTTGAGGAGAAAGTGACTTGTCAACTCTTCTTGTATGTCTGAACTAAATAGCCTAAGTCTGAGCACCTGCTCTTCTGATGGGAAAATACAAAAGTGGATGATAAACAGATGGATCTATGGATTCAGTTATTTGTTCCAACGGTGTAGTAACACTCATCTGACAAGTAGAAGCAGAGGGGGAGCCTCCTAATCCCATAATCATACGGTTTTTAGAGACCTACCAAGCCTGCTATTGAGACGTGCAGCACTGCCACGGGTCTAACCCCTTCAGAACCCAAGGTTACTGGACGCTGGATTTCGTGGGGAGGATAATGAGCGTACCGCCCTTCGCCTTTCGGCTCATAGTCGCGAAACTCATAGATCACTCCCTGAGGGTTTCCTTCTTATTTAAGATTTGAAAGTAACCCAAACCGTTTCCTCTGGGTGACAGTGAGTTCTAGAGGGTTAACAGTAGGCCTATCATCGGCTTATATCAATCCACTGCATAACAAAGATTTCTGGGTAAAGTCAGCATCAGACTAACAGGGTGACAGAGATGGAACTTCTATTTCATTAGTCAGTGGGACCTCAGTGCCTAGTCATCTTTTTCTGCCGATCTCTTTCTGCTTTTCAGTGTTACCGAGGGAAAACTAGCATTATCTGCTAAACACTCAACTGCCTTTTAATACAATCCCGCACGCATGGTACACACAAAACATTCTTCGCAAATTCACATAGACATGGCTACTCAGAAAAATGTTTCAGAGTTCTCAGGGGAAGGGACCATAAATACCGCTATCTGTGGCCCCTTCCCAGGTGATGACTCCATTAGACGTCCCGTACCACTGTCTGACTCACTTTCCATAAATTATTACAGCATTATTGGCCTTTTCTCTCATTTCCTTACGACAGAACAATCTCTCTCTCTCTCTCTCTCTCTCTCTCTCTCTCTCTAGTTGCTTCCATGCTGTCTGGGGCTACTTAATTTCTTTACGTTTATCTTCCTACATTTTGTAGTTATTTTCAAGCCAAAATTGTTGTTGTGGTATATATGTACACGAGTTATGTCATATGGTGTTCTTATGCACTCCCGGTAAGGTCTTTTTTTTTTTTCTTTTTTTTTTCCTTTTTTGTAATGTCCTCTATTTTTGGTGTGTGTTAATTTTAGGGTACGGGGATAACTCCATCCCCCATCCCTTTCTCTGGCCTGTCTGCATTGTATGGGGCTGAAACATGGAATATGGGTGTAGCAGAGAGGAAAAGTTTGAATGTAATGGAGATGAGGTGTCTGAGGAGTATGTGTGGAGTGACGCGTATGGATCGAGTGCGGAATGATGAAGTGCGAAGGAGAACTGGAGTTGTTCGGGAGATGGCTGGTAGAGTTGAGCAGAGGGTGTTGCGATGGTTTGGGCATATGGAGAGAATGGATAATGAGCGATTGGTGAAAAAGATAACTAGATCTGATGTGAGAGGTGTAAGGCTGAGAGGAGGACCACGAATAGGATGGATGGACAGTGTGAAGAGAGCGCTGGATGCGAGAGGGATGTCTGTTGAGCAAGGAAGAGTGGCTGTGCGTGACAGAAATGGGTGGAGAGAAATTGTGAATGAATAAGTGATGACGCTGCCCTGAGGGGATATTCTTCCGCATTTGGTCTGATCAGCTATTTCAGGTCAGGTGCGGGTAAGGGGATGAGTCTGTTATGATGTGGCAGGGGTAAGCCAGCTCTGCTGTCGGGCCCTGCTGCGGATGTCACTGATTGCATTGCGCAGTTGACCCTTGTGCAGTGTGGTGCGGTGAGGATCTGTCCGTTCTCCCCTTTGGGGCTAAGATGCGAATGAATGTGTTTGAATGGATGATTAAATGGGGAGTGTGTCGTCCTGTCTCGGCTACCTCCCTTTCCATGGGGGAAGCAGCCTAGGTATATAGATAGATAGATAGTTAATTTTAGGTCAGACGCGACTCCATAGGAATTGTGCTAGGACGAGCATGAGGACCTATATAATACTCTAATAACTCACTGTTTGTTAGTAAGAGCTTGTTCAGATGTCCAGAAATAAATGGAAACAGTACTGGAAAGGCTGAAAAAGAACTAAAAGCGCTAGTGTCTGCATCCACATTATTGTAAAGGTACTCGATATTAATACGATATGATTTCGGTTGAGGGATTCACGTCGCATTTCACTAGGCTCTCTTTTGATAGCTTCTTCGTTTCCGCATGTTTTTTCTTCCTTCTGAATTTTTAAAAAGAGGCTGACGTATTTCTAATACTTTGAGGCTGTTGAGCATTATGGAGCACAGTATAGAAAGAGGGCCAGAGTAGGGGAGTATATTAGAGTAGGGTGATTGGAAGGAGTAGAGGAAAAAGAAAAACGAAGTAGAGACAAACCTTTACAAGATGGTACTTTTCTTAGCCTTCATAATATTCACAGACTGTACACATAAAAAGACTCATTATATAACAACAAGAGAGTAAAAAATTCATTTTAAGAAGGCCACAGTGTTGAGAGAAGGGTGGGTTAGGGAGGGTCAGGGTTGGAAACGAGCACATAAGCATCGTATAATAACCTCCGGTCTCTTTGTGACCCACATTCCAGGAACCTCATTTAGTTTTCAGCGCCTGTACTGCCTTTCATTATACTGCGCCTTTCTTTATACAAGGCCTGCCAGTCCCTCGCCTCCGGGCCCCGAGCCGGGATTTTTACTGCTTCCTCGTGTTTCTCCCGCTTGGGTTTTCTTTACGTCGTGTGGTGATAGTGATGAGGTCTGAGACGGCCGGTAATGACCACCATGGCCAGATATTTTTGCTTTGACGAGCTACACATTTTCTTCTCTTAACGGGAAGCATATATATATATATATATATATATATATATATATATATATATATATATATATATATATATATATATATATATATATATATATATATATATATATATATAGGTATACTGTAGATACAGTTACACAGGATTGGTTAGACAACATCCACCACGTCACGGCAAAATGTTTAATCAATGTTAAACTGTTAATCGGTCATCCATTATAAAATGTCCACGTTATGGTTGCCACTGTGATGGTGTGATACTCATGTACTCAGATGCAAAATCATATACAGTACTATACCTGAGCCTGACGGATGTTCACTCCTAACTTGTTGGCTCACTTAACTTCCCACCATGGCAATATCGTATGACAACATCAATACCGTTAACTCTCTTGTTGGAGCACGCGAAACTGAACTCGAAACTTCTTCACAGCTGTCATAAACATGTTTCACTAATTGGTGATGTAGGGGGACGCTTCTCATGGAGGCACTGAAGTTACCGGATGGCTCCAGTTCTCCGTTATACAAACGTCCACAAGTTCCCTCCCTAACTAACAAAAGGATAATGGTGAACTGCAAGATAAGGGTAACTTCAGCCTACAGCTCACTGGTTTTATCTCAGATATGTCTAGGGTCAAAACAACAACTGGGTTTTCATTTAATGCGATTCAGTAATTTCACTTCACTGCGTTACAGATTCTCTAAATTTTAAGGCTGCACTCTCCATACACCCGTTTCGCCAACAAATATCATGTTGTTTCACCTCACCGCGTTACTTTTTTTTTTTTTTTTTTTTTTTTTTTTTTAAGTTGCACTCTCCGTACACCTATTTCGCCAGCTGTTTATTTACTACGGATCTTCTCTCGTGTTCTTAGCGTTCTACCTGACTGCAAGTACTTGATCCACACATCCCAATTTGGGCGGGTCAGACTTTTGAAAAAAGTTTGTTTCCTCCCTGTCTCAGTTTACCCAACAGTTCAATTCTTGACCCGGATGTTTTGCGTTTTGTGGGTAGCATTCCTCAGTAAGAGAAGATGTACTATAGTACAGAAAATAATATATATATTGTCTTCACAACACTCCTGACACAGTTAGTATCCAGCAACGGCATAGGTTGATGATGTTAATGATAGGCCAGATTCACGTTGAAATATGAGCTTCACAAGTTAGCAACGGAATAGTAAGGGGGGCGGGGAAGAAAATCAGATGCATGCCCTTTGAAAGCCCCACCCCCCCTTCTCATGGATCTTACAGACTGTTTCCTATTAAGAATGAAAAGAATAACACGGTGACAAACTGCGAGAATAGGTTGTTGATAATGATGCCAGCTTACAAGGCTTCAGACCGATATATAAGCTTCACAGGTCACTAGCGGAAAAAGTGTAATAAAGGGGAAGAGAAAAACCGTATACACGCAGATTGAAAGCCTCACATTTCACACACTGTTTGTTGCCGCGAGAGCAAAACAACACAGGGACGAACAGCGGACATAGGCTGCTGCTGATTATGTCCAGCCAAGTTTCACATATCAGCAAAGAAAGAAAAATAAAAGGGAGGAGGAAGAGAAAAATCAGATACACTCACATAGAACCTCCCACCCCTGCCCATCGCGCAGCATTTCACACACTGTTTGCTGCCGTGAGAGCAAAACAACACAGGGTCAACTGCACCACATGCTCACAACAGCGGCAATCCTTCAACACAAACTTGTACAACTGATGTGTGGGGACGACCAAATGATGTATCTGTTTGTGTCGGGCTCAGAAACACGGGAACTCTGCGGTAAAAACAACAGTGATACCAAGATGAGCACAACAGCAGCAGGGGTAAAAGAGAGTAGATAGATGTTTACTGTGGGGGTCTGTCGGGGAGATATATACAAGCCTGTGATATGAAGCTTAGTTTTCTTTAAATTTTCTTTGTTTTTTCTAAAACTTAAGAATTTCATAATCTAGGGGTGAAAGCTGCCGTGCTTCTCCGTACTTCCGCCAAGGAGGTTATGTTTTCACCCCTGTCCGTTTGTTTGTTTGTTGGTTGGTTGGTTTGTGAGCAAGATTACACAAAAACTTCTGGACGGATATCTACGAAACTTGGTAGAAGAATGGGTCTTTGCCCAGAATACACTCCATTATTAATTGGTGGGGATCCGGATAAAGGTGAGGATCCAGGATTTTCTTTTTTTCACCTTCTTTAACATGGCGAGATAGGGCGTTGGCGGAGGTATTCGCTCTACTGAGTGCCATTCTAGTTGTTTGTGTGTTTGGAAATACGAGGTGGAGCTTCGGGGAGAGACATCACGAGTGTCGGTGCCTCCCATTGGATGATTATAGATTATGAGGACCTAAGGGTTGTGACGTCATTGATACAGGCACATCCCTTGATTGGCTAGAAAAGTAAGTAGAGCTTAAAGGACTGGCGCCTCCTGTTGGCTAAGAGTTTAGTGGGAGGTTACTTTATATGAAATTTGCCCTCGAGTTTATGTTGATTAGTTGCTCCCCCAGACACAGTACCACTTTATGCAGTCGCAGCCAGCTCAGCTATAGTTGTTCTAACCAAATACAGTGCAATGTGTGGGTGGGTGGGGGGGGGGTGAGAGGGCTGGTAGATACAGTTGCTGGGTGGGTGAGTGGGCTGGTAGATACTGTAGGTGGGTGGCTGTGTGGGTTGGGGCGTGGGTGGGTGGGTAGATGGGAATCAGTAGGTTTACAGGGTAGTTCTTGCTGCATTTTACCCAATCCAATGCCTAAGACGGGTCAGTGGTGCTAGTAATCTAATCGGTTTAAGACAGAACCAAAATCGATTGTTTTATATAAAGCTAAGGCATGGTACTTCTGATGTGTATTGTTAAGTTAGGTTATGAACAGCATATTATGAAATACCAGAATGGAAATGGCTATGACACGCCCGTAGGTCAAAGTATTACTTGACACTGGCATCGAAATTTTAGACTCCTCGCTTATGACAAACTAAATAAAATAAAAAAAATGATGAATAACCAGTAACAAGTTAAATTATTTTCTATCAATTATGCTTCGAAGGGTAAGGACAGAATAGAAATTGACATATAGACAGGCTGAGATGAGAGAGAGAGAGAGAGAGAGAGAGAGAGAGAGAGAGAGAGAGAGAGAGAGAGAGAGAATAAACAGACGTAGAATACATCTCGTACTCAAAAAAGGGTCTTCTGCTTACACAGACCAAGAACTGTCTACTGTATTTACACAACATCATGTATCTCAGAAGTTTCTTGGTAGCCACACAATAGTCAGACGGTGGTGGTACGGTAGGAGAAGCTTGATGGTGAATACCGAGTGAAGGAGTACCTTAGTTTCCTTTAAAGCCCGGTTTGTCTCACATGGTTGATGAAGGAACGTTGGCTTAAATCTATGGAAGTAAAAACATCGTAGCAATTTACTTTATGTACTGGGTTATTCAAGGGCAGACCAGACCGACAAAAGTAAAAATACCACAACTGTTTGAATTACAAACTTGAGTATTGGAAGCGCTATTTTGACAGATGTTGCCATTGGTTCGGCAAAAGTAATAATCAGGATAGTTTGCGTTACAGGGTTGATTATTGAAAGGCAATTTTGTGAGAAATAAGAAACATAGAAACGTATATGAACACAATTATTTTTAATACTTTTCAAGCTACCTTTAATGGACAGCAATATTTATATTTTTGCACCTGTCACATTACCAATCGTCATAACCCTATTTCCGTCCCTTATTAACATGACGGACAAAATCCACAAAACAGGAACAGGAGAACATTAAACAAGAAGGATCTATGACTGCAGTGCTAAGTGAAGACCACCAGGAAACCTTTCGCCTCAATCCACCTACCAATTATGCCTTGGAAATTATAAGTTCCGCTCTTGTAACAGCCATGAAATAGAGTGACATGATATTTTACGGACACACACACACACATAATTTATACAGTATATATATATATATATATATATATATATATATATATATATATATATATATATATATATATATATATATATATATATATATATATATATATATATATATATATATATATATATATATATATATATATATATATATATATATATATATATATATATATATATATATATATATATATATATATATATATATATATATATATATAAAATTTGAGATTAAAGAACACCGGCTGTGAAAAAATTACCTGTAGGCTGAGGCGCTGATGTACTGGTAGAGACTGTAGTGATATACAAGTGTCCGGCAACCTCTGTGTCCGTACTTGGTGTTGTGACCAGGTATACTATCGGCTTTGGTAATTCTGTCACCCCTCATAAATGTTTCCTCATGGAGAGGGTGGAATGTAGAAACACAAACGGTAGTGCACCAAAACAGAATTATCAACACTTGATCCATGGTATTCCATTGGAGGCCTATGGAAGGGACCGAAAAAACTTGAACTCATATGTGTTTTTGATAATGCATTATTTTTCATCCTGTAATTACATGGTTGCATTTTCCTCATGAAGGTAGTTGGTATTATACCATAATGATTAATAACAAACTAATGTGTGTAGGTATTCTTTTATACAGCACATCTTTTAGTTAAGTTGCGTTGTTCTCATGGCTCCACTTTTCACAAATGTATGATTCATGAAACTTGTATAAAAATGAAATTATTTCAAATAACCAATAACCTGCTATAAATGTTCTAATATAAACATTTCCTATTTCCATATGTACTTTTTCACCAGAATGCGATCCCCTGCCACCCACGGCCAGAGGAAGTGAATAAAACCTGAAGTCTGAAGTGGTGTGGAGCGGGGGAGGCAGTGACAGATGAGGCCAGGGATGTTGGGGTGGAGTGTTGCTGTGGTCAGAGCTGTGTCAGCACTCTCTGCCACTACCAGTACTTCCCATTAATTTCCAACCAACAGACGTACTTTTCGTTTTATTCTTGCTGGCATCTAACAGTGAACGGGTTAATGAAAACTTTATGTATAAAATTCCTCCAAGTCGAAAAGGATCTCCTAAGCTGGGTAAAATAATCTAGAGATTAGTCTCTTCAGTACTTTACAGTCCTTTATATGTCTTTTTTTTTTTTTTTTTACATCCAGATGATTCATTAAGCTCAGGTGAGATTTTTCGTATAGGAGAGGTGAGATGTAGCCTCCATTAGCCCTACACTTCGAGAGACATGCTAATGAATAAGAACACCTGGTGCGAGCCTAATTGAAAATAAAAGATATCAATGAATTGAGAGGATGAACCCCACCTCCATGATGAAGAAGGCTTACAGTGATGACAGAAGAGGCGTTTTGATTGGAGGTGTGTCAATATTCTCAACCTTAGGCAACAATAATACGATTGAACTTTGGACCGTGGATGTACAGCCGCTGTCAGGAATGTCGTTCTACTTTTTGGTCGTTGAATTGCTAAACTCTTACATAGTATTCTGAAAAGTCTATTGGGTTTCGAAGACGACAACACTAAGCTTTGAAAGTCGTTGTACACCGTCTTCTTGTTTTTCGTAAAGGAGTCGATCAATATTACGGTCCGCAATAGTACTTTTAAATGTATTGTTTCCGCCACCAAATTATACGCTGTTATTCATGTTAGGAATGCCGCTTAAGGAGTGACTGAAGGTTGTATCTGCTCCTCCTGTTGAAACGTACTAAAATGAAGAAAGCTGCCCGGTGATATTAAGAATAAAATACAAATATGTTATCTGATGAAAGGGGTTAACTCCTACATTACAGTGAGGAAGAAGATTTAAATTTATGATAGACGCGTCGGCTGTTAGCTGGAGGGATGCTGTTGTGGTCGGAGATTTGCCAATATTCTCAACCACTGCCAGTCTGTTTCGATTAACATAGAGTAAAACCAAAACACTTGTGAATTATGGTCATTAGTCAGAGTCGTCAGAGAGCAGACAAATATTAAATTCTTTCTCTGTCGTTGCCATAATATTCATCCAGCTACCCTAAAAAGGGTCCAGAATAAGCTTCAGACCAGAGTACGCATCTATATCGCAGTGAAGGGACAACACATTAAACACACACTGGTAATGTGCATCTACGGAAATAAATACCAATCCACTTCTTTACGATAAATGATGAAACATTTACTTCTGTTTCAATCTCAGTGTCTTTAATGAACCTAGGCTGCCACAAACAAACATGCAAACAAATAAACAAAGGGAAAAAATCGAAATGTTAGCATCCAAATGCTTGATGCCCTACATGTCAAAGGGTTGCATCACTACTGCATTATTTAACACTCTCGCTCTACCTGTGTGTGAGGCTCGCCCTCCTCCCTGAGCTATGCCCCATATATCATCGGTCTAAGCCAAACCACTGAAGAGACTGGTTACAATAAATCAAAGGTCTAGGTCAACAAATATTTTTTCAAAATCTTTTTTTTTTTTTTTTTTTTTTTTTTTTTAACGAATAACTGTACAGACAACTAGAAAAATAACCTTACCATGAAACTGACACAGGGAGCAACGTTTCTCCTAATTGTATTGATGACTCAGGAGACTTCTTAGCATTTCATCCTTGATGACTTATCTGTTCATATTCAGATCCATCGATGTACAGGTGTGCCAGTTATTTTTTTCCTTTTAATCAGATATCTATATCCCTCCGCGTATAATGATTAGCAGGAATTGCTGCTGCTTGTTCACCCGTAAATTTAGATTCGGTTCACTGAAGTCCCGATTTTTCCTGCTTAGCGTCAGAATACTCAGATTAAGTATGTCTGCATATATATATATATATATATATATATATATATATATATATATATATATATATATTCCTCATTTTTAGGCAGTTGCATTGCATCATTTTGGTTAAGAAATTTGAAACGAAATTCGTAGTTTAATTCAATTAGTAGCTCTATCTACATGATGACAAATTTGTCGTTCATTTTTTACTATTGGCATTTTATAAAGACCTCTTCTGCTTAAGTAAGAGGAAACAATGTCTATCTCGTCCTAGTGATGCAGACTTTTATATTCCATTCTTATTACATTCAGACGACTTTATTCACATTAAAAAGATCTCTCGTGCTGCAGAGGCCATTAAAATAATTGGTGAAGTATCTAATGATAATAATAATAATAATAATAATAATAATAATAATAACTGCAATGTTTTAAGGTTAATAAACGAAGGGAAACTCGGAGTGTAACCTCTTTTGTCAGTTTTGGTAGGTGTCAGATAACCCCTTGAACCCGGTGATGTAGTAATATTGGTTTATTCTTGCAACTTCCAGGCTCTTATTCAACTATGGTGATATTTTCCGTGCTTCAGAGGTTAGATAAGGCCTTCATTAATGGCTTCATTACAGGAGATCCCTCATAATATTGAATAAAATATTTTGATGGTGGCTGGACAACCGATTGAAGGGGTTAAACAATTTTTTTCTGAGGCGAGTGATGTATCTTGGGAAGAGGGGTTGTTACTGAGTAAAATCAGTAAACACCTGGAGATATTTTAATGGAGGCCACACCCTTCGTATATAGCTAAAGCACATCATCTATGATTAGCTGCTGTTTCTTTATGTATTATCTAGTAATATGATAATTCAAAAAATCTTCCCATGCTCAAGAACATACAGCCCATTGAGTTTTACTGGACAGACACTTTATTATTCTTGATTATATCTTATTTAGATTAATAAGTCCTCATATTGGGATGAGTTCAATGAACTCTTTATCCTAAATCGTCCAGTGTAAATAGTCTCCCCTAAGCCCGATAAAATCGTTAGTTCATAGCAACAACAAAAGAAAACGTCATCGTACAAATTCGCTGTAATTTAGATGATTTTATTCAGGTTATGACATCTTTCGAATTGAAGGGGATATACACATAACCTTCATTAACCCTGCCGCCATTAAGGTTATCAAAGCTGAAGAAAAGCGTCTAGCAGCGGAAAGAATAAAAAAAAAAAGTTGCTGTACTGAAGGAGTTAACTAGCTCTTCCTTCTTTCCCAGCTGTATAGTCACAACTTACTGAAGCCATGAATATTCTTTGCTTAAGTAGCCTACTGACAGGTACAGACCTTACATTATACTCCGTTTACTCTACACTTAAGGCAAGTTCGAAACATTCCTCCCTGACCCACCATACCACGAGAGAACAAGAAGCGATGCCAAGGCACAGAAAACTCGTCCCCGGCAGTCATTTTAATGCTGACGTATAAACACAACAGAATACCTAGTCAAAGATGTCACATATCAAATTTGAAGTACATCGGGTGAAAACTGACGATTTTATGCCTATTTGAAATTTTAGGCCCGACCCACCTGACATTGACCCCTCTACCGCTAAGTGGGGATGGACCCCTCAGATGTTATGAGGCATGTTGTAGGATGCAGATTTGAAAGATGTACCTGTAGGTTTTGGTCTGATGTCGATACGACGAAGTTTAATGGAGTTATGGCGGATAAAAATATAACTTTTTCTCTTACATTTTTTTGGTTACAGCTTGGGTCTTGTCCCAGTTTGGTCCCAAATTTAGGCAGGTGATCAGGTTATAGCCCATCATCCCTTTAATTGTAGTCAAAATCGCACCAGCAGTTTTCGCGTAACTTATTGACAGACAGACAGGCACAAACAGACAAACCAAGTGAAAACAATCCCCCCGGGGGGGGGGAGGTGTAATCACCTATGGACAGGGAAATATGCTAAGGCTTTGCTTAGAATAACCATCCAACAGGAGGGAAACTGAGAAGCAGAGGGTGAAAATTTATTTCGGAAACTTTTGTCCCCGACAGTACCCGCCAATAACCTTGTGAAGAGATTTTGCAGTCTTTTGAAACATCTTAGCATTATTTCATTTGGTTATGCCATTGTTTCGAGACGGAGTAAAGGAAATACTGACTGCAGATGTACTCAATTAGTTCTGTTTTTCATTCTGACTTCGAAGTCCCAGTACCCAGTCCAAATACAACTCATACCCTCCCCACCCTGCCATCCACCCACCCCAACCCTCCCTCGATTTTGACAGGGTCTGTGCAAGGTTGCTGTTTTATTATCAATTAGGTGTTTAGTTGAAAGAGAAGGCATAGTTGGTGGATGAGAAAACAGTGCCTCACTGTGAGTTGTATGGTGCAGGTTATATAATTATTGTTAGTCTTGGGTTTGGGTGCTGTTTCGTTGTCTTATATCGTATTTGCTGCGAACTCCCTCTCCCCCCCCCCCCACTTGTATTCCACTGTGGCCTTCTCCATCCTAATGTTAGTCCTTCCAGCTCTTGTTTAATATACAGTCTTCAAAGATAGTGATACACATTAATGATTTCCCATGAGTTTTATTTTAAAAAATGTTTGAGCTACATTATATCACTTATTAGTTTGTCAAAAGTATATGAGTACTCTATAGTTCTGCATTACATACATACAAAAATTTTAAAGGTTTACGAAAGTATGTGAACACTTCCACTTTCACCAGTGGAGACGATTGATTTTTACAGTTATTTCTTCTTAATACGAAGACGAGACAACATTTTTCTATCTATATTCGTAGGGAACTACTTGTGTCCTAAAAAAATAGAAAATATGTAATTGATCATAAGATAATATTCACTTGAAGAGTTACAGTGCAGATGATAACCTCGTTGCAAGACTGCTACTCAACTTCCTTCAGGCACTTATTGCTAGGATTGTAGCTGGTGTTGGTGTGCTGGGTGTCCCTCTGGCCAGCTGCGCGGGCCCCTGGCCTTGCGTGGCCAGGTGGAGGAGCTGCCGAGTGTGCTGTCTTCCATGACCGGCCCCGCAGGTTCATCACCACGGACAGAAGTGATCACGTTCAGTTCATTGTAGAAACTACCGCCGTAGTAATCGACGATGTGAGCGTGATCTGTTTGATGCTGTGGGTCTATAGCGCCCCTCTGCAGCAGCTCTGAACCCGACGCCAATGGCACCAGAGGGCGCTGCCATCATAATCGTAGCTCATCGTAGGGTGGAATTTTACCCTTGGGTGGCGCCGGCACATGCGCCGGCAGCAGCGGCTGTGACTCGGATGGCATCAGTCGAGGGGGAGGAGGCGGGCGCGGGAGTGCAGTGGGTTGGTGTGGTGATATTGTGCCGCTGATCAGAGTGGCACTGCCATTTGGCTTAGGAGGCTGAGCTACCTCCACATGGAGATCATCAGCCTGCAGCAACCCTGGTGGGTCCGCGAAGGCCGGGGGACACTCGGAGATGTGTGTGACTATTGGAGAGTGAATCAAAGGTTCGGGTGGCGTGGTCATAAACGATGTTGCTGCAAATGTTGGCTTAGTGATACTAATATTTGTTGTAGATCCCACAATAGGAGCTGAAGCAGAGCTGACACCGGCCAGCTGCTGTTCACTACTGCTCTGGCTGGTTTGCTGACTCTGCTGCTCTTGTTTATTTCCTAATCGTGACCGGTCACGCTGGTAGTACACTCCAGCAAATATTAATATATTTAGTATGAGGAGTGACACCCCTATGGTAATTGTGACCGAGAGCGCTGTGGAGTATGATACATGAGTTGCTGACGCAGGTTTCGTGGCCTCCGCCAAAACTGTTTCATTATCAGGCATTGGGGCAGGTCGTGCAAACTGGCCACGTGGGGTAGTAAAAAAGCGCGTGAGAAGCAAAGGCTTGGCTGTGGTGGTGGTTGTGGTTGTGGTGGTGGTGGAGGGCACGATGTAGTGTCCCGCCATGTGTTGCAGTGGCCGCACGGGGCCTGAATACAGATCGGGGTCGTTGTACTGAGAGAAGAGGTGGTGCACGACTGACAACTCCTGCAGTTGGTCCTCGGGGTCTGCATCCTCGGCCTCTAGGTCCCTTAACGTGAGGAACTCAAGGCGACCCACCCTCTGTAGGCGTGGCACCAGCCAGGTCCACAAAGCCAGTTGGTGGGCGCGGTAATGGTGCCGCACCTGGGATGCCGCGCCTGAAACAGCATAACCATCATATTTATCACCTGAATCCAGTTTCACAATTTCAACTGGGTGGATATGCTGCAGAGATAGAAGAGGGAAAATACATAATCATCATCATCATCATCATCATCTATTCCTTTTACACTTGGCTAAGACAGGATCCAAACGCAAGAAAAGAGAGTACAAAATTGAAGTGGGTCACATCACACATCATTTTAGCCCCAGGTATTCTGGCTTCCCCTGGCAAGGAAACTAAAATCTGGTAAAAACTATACAACAGAATGCCCTGTGAATTCTGTCACTGGGCCATTGCATAGATTTGCTCATCACTGAAACATAAAAACTGTTTCTAGCATCCTTCACTAGAAGAAACCTCTCGTAAGCAAAAAATAATTACCTGAATATAGCAAGAATTTTACAAGTAATTTGCCATTAGTGACCCCATAAACATTCTAAGCTTTTTCAAAATTATGCATTTTAATTTCATTTCCAATTTAGGACAGTTGTTTAGAGACATGAACTGTAATAGGACAATCAAAGGGTTATAACTCAGTAGTTCTTTTCAATTTTTGCTACCACCAGACGAAAGATCTTTTAGTGAAGGTATTAGGTGCTTCATTACTGCATATTGTACTGTAGCCACATATCTCTGTTATTTTGATCTTATGCTTAAAGTGGCCTGCAGTGTAACAGGACATTCAGGAGATCCAACTTTTTCATCACGTAACCATTTCCTATCATCCAGGTGTTACGACCAGGCGAATTAATTTATAAACAATAGCTCAAGTAATTATTTGGGTTTATTGGCTTGATCAACACAGTTATTGGCGAAGATATTACAATATGCGTGAAATATATAACTTCTCTGCTGCAAAAGATATTACTTTCTCTGAATATAACATCAGACTGATCAAACTATTACTTTCGCATAATTATACAAACAGATAGAGAGAGACACAGACAAAGTTAGATAGATAGACAGATAGTCTAGACAGGTAGAAAAGAATGATAGACAGGAGGTCTGTTCTGTGTTATATTTCCAGTAGTCGATAGCCTGTAATCTAATGAAATATGCCATGGAACCAGGTACTCGGCTTTCTGCTTAAAAACTACTGTAAAAAATAGTGAGTACTATAACGGGAGTAATCAGGCACATGCTCCTTTTTAACATTTCCACAAAAGCTCTTTTTTAACATTTCCACAAAGAGCTTCCCACTGTGGAAATATCTTGACCTCTACAGCAACGGAAACAGAGAACGTTAAATCCTTCATAACTCTGACTTTATGTTATTCTTGCTATCGCCACATATTTCGATTCAACTCAGGAGGGACGTGTAGTACGGAAGAGGGGACAAATAATCACCACTGGCCTCTGTAGTACCATGACGTCTAGTTTATTACATTCTTGTCACCGCCAGAGGAATTTATGTAGTTTGGGAGAGACTTGGCAGTTAAGTGGCTACAAACAGTCTCCATAAACCACCTCTTAGCATCTTCACCCTGATGCTGTACTTCTTGCTACCTTTATTCTTTATTCTTGCTACATTCAGGCAATACCATTCAGCTTAGAAAAGACTTTTCGAAATGGAGGGGTTCAATACAGCCTTCACTTAATCATTCACTATAGGGGATTTTTCTTGAGTTGAATAAAGAACAAAATCTGGAGGTAACAAGGCAAGAAAAAATACGCCACCAGTTCGAGGAGGATCAAGTACCAGCGTGTCTTTGCAGCTTAACAGACACCTCTGCTTATGATACACAGTTCCTTATCTTTATCACTTCTCCAGTCAGCAACCTCTTATCTTTGTAATCTGTAATACGTAGCTTTAGAGACACCTCTGTTAGTGGGTGGCTTAAAAATACTCATTGCTTCTTAGCCTAAATGGCGAACTTTGTGTTCTGTAATTGCTGCCTCCAGAGCATTATATAAAACTTAGTAAAGACGTAATATAGTGGGGGGGGGGGTTATATTCACTCTCCATTAGCCCTTTCCATACTTTGACTTTCTGCATAATGTTAGTATCACTGACAAACGATTTTATTCAGCATAAGAGAGACCTGCAATAATAATGGGAATAATAATTGAGAAGTACTTAGTGACATGTACGTCTGATACAAAAGGGCGAAAACTACTAGCTGAAAACTACCTTTGATACAATTTTTCTTAACTCTGATGATACTAAAGTTAATAGCTCAATAATAATTAATGACAGCTAAGTCTAATGCAAGAGATCGTAACTATGATGAGACAGGAATTAATGGATGAAGAGCACTTACTAGCTGACAAATAGGTCTGATATAGTAGGTCCTAACTCTTTTATACAGGGATTAATAGCTAGGAAATACTTACTTCCTGATATATTCTTCTGATACAAGGGGACGCTGATTACTTTGACGCTATTTTAATATAAATATTTATGATACAAATGATCATAACTTAGGTAATGCAGGAGCTAATTGCTAGACGGTACTAACTAACTGACAAATACCTCTGAAACAAGCGGTAGTAACTTTAACAAAATAATCTTAACAGCTGAGTGATAAATACTAACAGACAAATAACTCTGATGCCTGGAGGTGTAACTGGTAACGCAGGATTCAGTGACTGGATGACACTTACTGACTGATAAATACTTTTGATACAAGGGGTCGTAACTCTCCCACACGATGTCCTTAAGGCTGATCCTCTCTCTGCCTGGCAGGGAAAGCTCCTGGCCTGCTCGGTAATTGGGGTTCCTGCCGGGGACACAGAAGGACGTCAGACACAGGACACGGGTCAGGACCGTCATCAGGCACAGGGGACTGGGTGGGGCTAAGAGGGTTGATAGTTTACAAAGGGAAATGCAAATATGGATCTGGATTATGCTGACATGTTACATAGGAAAACGAACTGTTCATATACCACTGGGAAGTGCTAGAAAGTAACAAAAGAAGATATAATTAGTTTACTGATTTGTGCTGATATGTTAAAAATGAGATGTACAGTTATGAAAATGAGATGCTTTGAGGTAAGTTCCAAATGGGGATGCAAATACGAAACTAGGTTCAGTGAGAAGGCTAATGGGCTCCGAAGGGAAATACCAATATGAAACCGGACTGGAGTGCGAAGAATGATAATTTACAAACGGATATGAAATTAACTTGGATAACAGAGGAAATGGGTTACAAAAATTAGCAACGTAGGTTACAAAACAATAATTCTTATAAACAAAAATAGTCTGATATGTACACATAGGCATCTTTTTGCATTTTCACAGTACAGAACAGGTGATATCTGAAGTGGCGTTAAAATAATCGTTAGATTTTTAGTCTTTTTGCGCCAAAGATCGTCCGAGTTCACTTAATGATGATTACATAAAGAAAAGTGCTATACATACACATACACATTTCATATTCATTTGTTTTTCCTTCCTCCGTTCTGTTATATATATATATATATATATATATATATATATATATATATATATATATATATATATATATATATATATATATATATATATATATATACATATATATATATATATATATATATATATATATATATATATATATATATATATATATATATATATATATATATATATATATATAAATATATATATATATATATACACACACACACACAGAGGAGAATCGAAACAAGCGACAGTGATTACGTCTTCAGACTTCCTCTAATCAGCAATGCATTGAAAAATTTATTAGCAATATTTAGGATTTACTACAGAGATATTTGTATATAAATAAACAAATATCTCTCTAATGTGACTAGGAAGAAAAATACTAGTGACTTCTGAGAAATCAGGCTTTACAAGTTCTACTGTCTTGTTTAAATACATATACTATTTTAATCTTAGGATTATGATAATAAAGTCAGGCAAAACAATTATCAGCTACGCTAAGATGCCATAAAGATGGGGGGATACTGATGCTTCAGGAAAAATAGCATCAAAAGTTCCAGTTATCTATGGCATGTGTGTGTGTGTGTGTGTGTGTGTGTGTGTGTGTGTGTGTGTGTGTGTGTGTGTGTGTGTGTGTGTGTGTGTGTGTGTGTGTGTGTGTGTGTGTGTGTGTGTGTGTGTGTGTGTGTGTGTGTGTGTGTGTGTGTGTGTGTGTGTGTGTGTGTGTGTGTGTGTGTGTGTGTGTGTGTGTGTGTGTGTGTGTGTGTGTGTGTGTGTGTGTGTGTGTGTGTGTGTGTGTGTGTGTGTGTGTGTGTGTGTGTGTGTGTGTGTGTGTGTGTGTGTGTGTGTGTGTGTGTGTGTGTGTGTGTGTGTGTGTGTGTGTGTGTGTGTGTGTGTGTGTGTGTGTGTGTGTGTGTGTGTGTGTGTGTGTGTGTGTGTGTGTGTGTGTGTGTGTGTGTGTGTGTGTGTGTGTGTGTGTGTGTGTGTGTGTGTGTGTGTGTGTGTGTGTGTGTGTGTGTGTGTGTGTGTGTGTGTGTGTGTGTGTGTGTGTGTGTGTGTGTGTGTGTGTGTGTGTGTGTGTGTGTGTGTGTGTGTGTGTGTGTGTGTGTGTGTGTGTGTGTGTGTGTGTGTGTGTGTGTGTGTGTGTGTGTGTGTGTGTGTGTGTGTGTGTGTGTGTGTGTGTGTGTGTGTGTGTGTGTGTGTGTGTGTGTGTGTGTGTGTGTGTGTGTGTGTGTGTGTGTGTGTGTGTGTGTGTGTGTGTGTGTGTGTGTGTGTGTGTGTGTGTGTGTGTGTGTGTGTGTGTGTGTGTGTGTGTGTGTGTGTGTGTGTGTGTGTGTGTGTGTGTGTGTGTGTGTGTGTGTGTGTGTGTGTGTGTGTGTGTGTGTGTGTGTGTGTGTGTGTGTGTGTGTGTGTGTGTGTGTGTGTGTGTGTGTGTGTGTGTGTGTGTGTGTGTGTGTGTGTGTGTGTGTTTCGAAAGCCGCGAGACACACGAGTGCAAAAATGTAAATATGCTAATATCATTTAGTATGGCAATAAAGTGAAATTAGACGTCAGTGTGAGGCATGAAGCAATAATATGGTAACTAGGAAAACTTTATATTACAAAAGAACGAGGATGTACACAGTTGGTGATTATATCTAAGCATAAATAAATTATGAAAAGAAGCCGGTATATTATGGCAGATTTTAAAAACTTTTCCTTACATACAGTGCTAACACAACGAATTTAGCAAAACAATGGAATTCCGATGCATAGATATATTCTTCTTGCACTTGAGCGGGCGATTCATTTTCCATCACAAGTAGCAACCACTTCTGTCTGTGCAAGAGATGGTAAATAGTTATTGTACTTCAGTAACAAAATCTTTACTCCAAATGAAAATGATAAATGTCCACATTAAACTACTTTGTGCAAAACTATTAAAATCCTCTAAATATTTAGTCATAATCGCTCACAACGTATCGTAACTCAGTGCAGTATTATACTTGATATAGCAAGATGACTTCGTAACATTAATCCGACAAAAGTAAGTGTAAAGTCGGTGCAAACAATATCTGAACCGTTGGGCAGTATGGATTGCAGAACGAACACTAAGACTTCGGCATACTAACTAACCTGCTTACGAGATGGATAATTTGGCAATAAAGGTGCAATACTATATGTGGCTTGTATTTGTAGCTAAAAATATTATCTTTCAATCGTTGTAATAATAAATAAAATAAATACACAGGATGTTCCCTTTCTTTTATTTCTTCCTGTTTAAAACTTAGAGTGTTCCATTATATTTTTGCCTACTGTACATGGACCAAATCAGGCGGGATGCTCTTCCAGTTCTTATCCCGATCCACATGATGGTAGTACAGTTTTAGTCAAAGTAATTCTGATTTCGACCATGGTATGGACAGCTCTTAGGTTAAAACTGTGAAGAGAAGACCTACCCTGTCCTGGCGAAGTTAGCGAGAAATGTGAGCATGGCCTGAGAGACGAGGTGGTCGTGGAGGGTCCAGTTACCGCTGTACACTCCCAGCTCTGCCACCAGGGGCGCACCCAGCACCAGCGGCAGCTCCGCGCCATGCACCGCCCCGTGTACACCCTGCAGCGTACACACATACATACATACACACACACACACACACACACACACACACACACACACACACACACACACACACACACACACACACACACACACACACACACACGAAAGGAAAATGAAAGTACAGTAAGTTGGCTTAGTGAAATAACTTTATCTCCTCTGATGGAAGAGACTTACCGGTATACATTAAATGTTCGACAGTTTTACAGAGCCTACATTTACACCAGAGAAGTAACTGACTGAGATTTCTTAAAATGATTCGCATATTGTTAGATTACTCACAGATCAGAAACACAGTGAAGATATTAAGCAAAAAACAAATAAATAAATTTTAGCATTAATGCAATGTTTAGACAATCTAAAGAAACACAAATTCGGCGGAACAAAAGAGATGACTCGATGCATGACCATGCCTATGGTTATACTTATAGGTTCGAAATTTTGTTTCCAAGTCAGATACTTGTATGTCATACCAATGATGATTTAACACATGACTGACATCATGTGAATTTCATGTTTTTTCGTTTGGAAGCAAGATTCAGGATACCCCTGACTCCACGTCAAAGGATAGCCTAACCTACGTGTTGGCTTAAAGAAAATACCTAGGCCTTACTGCAAATCCTTATTACGAAAGAAGCAAAACCCTGAAATGTATATCGCCAAATAGTTAACTTTGAAGACACACCACGATGTGAACTCCTTTACTGCTATCACGTATTTTTGTGTTATATTCTTGCTACCTTTTTGCAACTTTATTCAACTTGGGAAAGACCTCTTTCAGTGAAAGGAATACTGAAAGCTTTATCGAATCTTTCCATTTCGAAACGTCTCTCCAAAACAGAAACTAATGTAAGGATATATGGGCTTTGAATTCCGCGTATTATAAGAGAGAAATTTTTTTTGGCTGACCTCTGAATTTTCTATGTCGTGTTGAATATGCACACCGCATTTATTTAAATACTTGATTATTCTTTGAAACAATCTAAGTCAAAGACCAATATCTATCTCTGGGAAGGAGTGGTGGGTGACGTTGCCTAGTCCAAAATCAAAATAGAAACTCCGCTTCCCCTTATGTTATGATGCTGTATTCGGCTTCTTTGATTTGAAACTACATGCACTAGATATAACCGATCTCTTGGCTTAATTTGCTTTACGAAACCCAAATTTCTATAATCAAATTTCTATAACTATCGAGTAAAATTCCATGATTCCCCAGCTCCCTCACCACCCCTTAAATCAGTGACACGTTTTGATAACAGCATAAAGGTGTGTCCCGAAGGTGAAAGATGTTTTATTTCATGTTATTTTTCAAAAGCTTTGGTGGGGATGCTTGCAGTACACCTAGGTCCAGTAGTTTTGTCGCTCTTCTTATGTGTGGCCTGCCTTTTCAAAACAATCCCAAAATACTCTCAATTTTAGTTCTGACTGCTAATAACGAAGTGCTCTGTGCATGATTTTTAATATATTTTTACCTTGAAGATTTCATCTTAGTTAAACAAAGCGTAAACAATTTAAGGAATGCTGGCACACGAATCATTCATAAGATGCAGCTCTGAATGTGATTTCTGCAGAACACAGATGAAATGATCTTAACGTGGACTTTCAGTTCGTTGCATAATTATGATAGTCAGCAGTTAAAACAGTATGTAGTTTAAGAGCAACGTAATTTGGCAAAGTGTATAATCATACAAGATACAGCTGCAGTAGCTTCAATAAAATTGTTACCTTTGTTGTGCTATGTTCACTTATTGTTTTATGATGAAAAACGCCAGATTTTATACAGATGATGAAACAACGAAAGGGTTAGAGATAAATGACAAGATTAATTACTCACAGAACGGTCGTCAGGGCTGGTGGTGTCGTGATCGAAGACATAGAAGAACTGGTTTTTGTGGCCCATACGGAGACTGTTGGCAGCGGTGACCAGCGGCGCGACAAATAATGCATCACTAAGAGCATCCAATGTGGCATCTCTGGTGGCAGCAGGGTGAGGGTCAGGCTGCTCCCAGTCCGTGTATTCATTCACAGCCGAGATGAACACCTCATTGAGGTGATAGTCATAGGAGTTGCGAACCATGGTGCGCAGAATGCGGTCACGCTGACGCAACGAGAGTCCGGCCTGGATTGCAGCGCTGGTGAAGAAGTTGTATGCTTCGAGTGGCACCACACCAAACATGAGGTCATACTCACGGCTGTCCTCCGCTGCTCTTTTCCTCAGCTCCCGCCGGTAGTCCTTCTTGATTACGATACCATCCACGCTGGGACCAAAGGCTGGTAAGAACTGTGGCGCTGAGATGTGAACGGCTTGCAGCTCCTCCAGAGGCTTGTCCTTGAGGCAGTTAACCATCTTGTCCAGCTCCTGGTTGGAGGGGGTCAGGTCAGGGCGATGGAGGCTGGCTGTTGTACAGTTGAGGGCCCGGCCGAACTGAATGGCGTAGTATGTTGGCGTGTTGACGGTGGCCCAGGGACTGAGTGCTGAGCCAGACATGAGCACCGCCCGCTGGAACAGGCCAGGAACAACGGCCCCTGAGGTCATAAGAAAGTGTATACAGGCAGCGCCAGTCCCATGACCCACCAGGGTCACACTGCCAGGGTCGCCACCGAAGGCCCCGATGTTCTCCTGCACCCAGTGCAGCGCCGCTATCTGGTCCATCAGCCCGTGGTTCATCACGTGCCCTCGTCCACTTGGGTCAGCATTTGTGTTCAGGAACCCTGTAAAAGTCACTGTTCAACAACCTACCAACCTATTTAACTCTTTTTTTTTAATACTATTGTCTTTAGAATTATATTTTGGCTATCCTGTAACTTCCACACGTAATGCAGGAACCCATTAAAAGTCACTGTTAAACAACCTACCAACCTATTTAACTCAATTTTTAAATACTATTGTCCTTTGGAATTATATTTTGGTTGTCCTGTAACTTTCACACATGCATACGAAAATAATTGCCATTGTAAGTATAGAGCAGTTATTCACATTTCATGTGCAGGATCATTAGTTGGCTACTACTTCTTTTTATGATGATTTCGCTGAGGTATTTACTCATATACGGCACTATATTAAGTATGCAAAACTGATATCATTATGAAAACGTTTTTCCATGTACGTGTTGCTCTTTACATCCAAGATAAATATATATGAACTTCCATGGCATTACCCTGGGGGATAAACATTCCTCCCTCTGACCGACCCCCTACTTTTCTTTGTATTCCTCTCTACCCATTGATATGTTAATCCATCCTCTCAACATGCCCAAACCATCACTACCCTTCCTCATCACAACATCAATACATTCAGGTCCCATCCCTCCTATTCGCAGTCCTAGTCCACCCCAGGCCTCACATTCAAGGACGCACTATTCATTCATCTAATCATTGTCATTTCATTAGGTGTGAGGAAGAGGATATTCTTAGGTTCAAACGTACAGAAAGGGCAATGGTTAGATGGATGTGTAGCACGTCCTTGAATACGAGGCCTGGGAGGGGAGGTGGGGGGGGGGCAAGGATTGCGATTGATGAATTAAAAGGAAGAATCGCATTTGAATGTACGAGTATTGGTGTTGTGATGAGGAGTTGTAGATTGAAATGGTTTGGGCATGTTAAGAGAATGGAGGATGACAATTGCGTGCGAAAAGTGAGAGGTGTGACCGTCGTGAGTACGGTTCCGAAAGATAAATAAAAAAAAAATAAGACATGGAATGAGGTTATAGAGTGTGACCTCAGGGATAACTGACCGAATAGGCAGGCTGCGGGAGAAAAAACAGCGTGGAGAGCCGCCATTCGGAGACCAAGGCCGACGCATTCAAGCATTTTGGAGACTTAATAAAAGATAGGATACGATACAATAATCCAATTTGCTGTCTTTCTGAGTGAGAACTGACCGAGGGGACTAGGCGGAAATTGAGTGATGGCAGTGAACTCCTTTCTCACTGGCAAAGGAAATTATACAGATTAGGCAGCAGACTGACACACATATACCTGAGTTCTGACTGAGGAAGTCGAGACTGTAGCTGAAATCTATAATAACGACCTGATAGGCAGATAGGCATTATACGACAGACTGACATGCTACGTTGTCCGATACGATAGCCGAAACAAAGATATATTAGACAAAATATAGAAAAATAGATTGATCGATGTGTGTGCGTGACGTAGGGAGGGTAAGGCGCCTTACCAAGTGGTCCTAGTCTGTAGTTAAGAGTGATGACGATGACCTCTCCGTGTGCCGCCAGCACCGACCCATCATAGGGGTTGGAGGCGCCCCATTCGAAGCTCTCCCCATGGATGAACACCACCACCGGCAGCGCTCCGTGGTGCTCGGAATCTGCCACTACCGAAAGAATAAAAAATGTCAATTAATAAGAATCACTGATGCAGAGAAGCAGCAGTAGTAGAAATTACAGCAAGGAAAACTTAACATGGACCTGGTTTCTAGGAAGCCAAAGTTTGGTCTAAGGTAGAGGTTTCATTATCTCTTTCCCTTTTGTAATGCATATATAATAGTGGCAGTAGTAGTTGTAGTAGCTGGAGGAGGAGAGGGGGGGGATAAAAATATGGAAATGAATGTACAAGGCCTTCACTGCCATACTGTACCTTATAAGGAGGTTCAGTGATGGGTTTGGGATGGAGCTTTCAAATACTTTTTCTAATGAGATGTAATATCAGGAATACCTAGGATATTGTTGTTTTAGTTTTTGGCTTATTTAAATGTGGACACTGATAAATATTTCAAGAACTGACATGATCATAGTCTCTACCCCTTCAGACCGACGACGAATTTTATTAGTTTTCTTCTGCTAGCACCCGATGATTTTGTTCAACTTTGGGAAGGTTTTTAGTGATGAAGTTGGTTAATGAATGCAATATCTATCCCCTCCAGTTAAAGATGTTTCCCGCAGGCTCAACAAAATAGTTTAACGGTAGCAAGAATTAAAGGGAAAAAAATATGCCATCAAAGAGGATGCATTAAAACGAAGATCGCAAGGGTAAAGGCAAACCCTCGAATTTCAGACAAAATCAATTCAACACACGATGGGGGGAAGAAAGAAGTGTGACGTTTCCACCTCACTGCTGATTGCATTATGTAAAGTGAAGAGCAGTTTAGCCATTTCTCATCCTCAAATGTGCTCCAGACTTTACAGACGTAATTTGAGAAATTACCTAGGCTTCTCTCTTCTCGGTCTTAAATATACGGGTCAGAGTTATATCACTTTTCTTTGCATTAGTAATTGTACAACGACTGTTTTTAGATTTTTGTTATTGACAAAAGATTAAAAAAAAGGAGAAAAATTGTTTTCACTTAATACTCAGCATATTAATGTACAAATCCAGGTAAACCCATAACTACTTATGCATTTCCACGAACACTATATTACATTTTTAAATGTTACAATGCCTCAAATTATCGCCATTGGCGCAACTTACGAAATTTACACTGTATAGCACATATTGCCAGTTATGAGTACGGCTGATAATTTTTAGCATTATTTTTTAAAAATCTGCTTGACACCGAACCTTCGGGTGAAAATAGGGTTGGTTACAGTATCTGATCCTGGTTGCTGATACCGTCGGGATGATTAGCCCATGATGGTGATGATTATGGCTTCAGATCTGCATTTTCGTATGCTGTGTAATTTTGTAATCTGTGACACAATCGTATAAATACTAATGCATAATGTTTGAAAAGAGTAGACCTAGTAAAGTTTTATATGTAAAATACAGCAAAATCGGAAAATTGGAAGCATTTGTTTTTAAACTTTTCTTTTCTGGCTTGAGGTATACTACGGCTAATCAAGAGGGCAGACTACTAGTACAAAATGTTACACAAATTAGCAGTGATTTTTTTTTTATTATTATTTTTACCACCACCATCACCATCCTCATCGTGACCTTTTTTCTCACCCATGGATGGAGTTAGGTGGGATTCAGAACGAGGATACATAAAATACAAAAGCCCAATACTGTATATCCATCAAAAGAATGAACTTGGAACACTTAAGTTTAAACGGTAATGCCGAACCTTCGATGGCGGAGACTCGGCTTTTGTTTTATTGACAGGCAACACAACGCGGAATAATTCTAATGACAACTGATTTTCTTTGATATATGTATATGCTTGTAGCTAAAGAAAACTATGAATGAAGACAGTCTTTATGAACTTCTAGAGAAAAATTGTAATAGTTATGAAATCGATAATATAATTCTACATGCTGTATAGTCGAGGACAATGTCCTATAATTTCAACTGTTTTTTCTCCATGGTCGTTGAAAATCTGTTTAGCGAATCCGCAGCAACAGACGCCGATGACTATATTTTGTCACAGGTCAGTGCCATCAGGGTTGTACTTGTATGCTGAGGATTTACAACACTGTGTTACAAAGTCCATTGAGAGCAGCAGGAGAGGCGACAGAACTTATGATGCCGACCGTGAATGATTAGCAAGGAAGCATTGTCTTCAGCCCAAGGACATTTTTTCTCCTCATATTTCATTCTTGCAATACCTGCACACTGTACGTTCAGCTTTAGGAGACATCCAATTGTGAAAGGGTCAATGAAGTCTCCATATATCCCCTCCAGTTTGAAAAGATTCTCCTAAGAAAATTAAAATCGGCTGGAAGTGAGTTGCAAGGAAGTTAAAAATACTGTCAAGTACAAGAACGAAAATCATGTTCGACTTTCACCAAAACTTGAAAGAATGTTCACGACCCTCATTTTTGAGTTAGGACGTCTCGTAGTGCATTTTTTTTTTTTGTCTTTTTTTTTTCATCTAACACACGTTACTATTTGCTTCTTTTATTACGGTATGTGAGGGAACCACTCTATGTCGATATTAGAAAAAGCAACCGACAAGAGAATATCAAAGTTAATACCTTATGAAAATTCAGGCATTAAGGAAGCAATGTTAGGAACCCTCCTTAATTCACCTGAGTCTGGCTTACTGGAAAAGACAAACTTCACATGGAACTTTTATCTACCTTGAATTCAGATAAATAGAATTCTTGATGTTGGTACTGTATATTGTAGACGTTTTTTTTTTTCTGCCTCGTGAGCTACAGGTTGGCCAAGAATATTTTTGAATGGCGTAAAGATTATTGCACCAGTGAAACTATGAACTGCTTTATTATGGCTATTTTATTTCAGTAGTAGATAAATGTAGCCTTATGAACTTGTACGTTAACATGGTATAATATTAAGGAGTTTACAAAATATTTCATTATTATTTTAGTATTGTGTCACTAACCTAGTGCTGGCACATATAGGTTGAGGTAAAGGCAGTCCTCTGCCTGCTGGGTGAGGTAGTTGGCCAGCCGGCGGAGGTGTCGAAGGCGAGAGCGGGGCATGGCTTCTTCCCCTTCCTCCCCCCACAACTCCGGCAGGTGCTGGGGGCACACGGGGCCGTACTGGTCCGCCAGCCGCTCACCAGACCACGGGCTGGGCGTCCTCGTCGGGCTGAAGCGATTGGAGCCTGTAGGGGGCGTGGCGTAGGGCACCCCCAGGAATACCTCAACGGGACGCAGCTGCTTGTTGCCCAGGGACCTTATACTGCCCCTTAGCTGACCGTACTTGGTGGTCACAACCCGCGGACTGCGAGTCTCACCACCCGCCAGTCCTGCCACCATTGCCACCACCAGCGCAGCAATCGCCACTGCCAAACTCCAGGAAGAGGAGGGGCGGCTGCCTGGCCCTGGACTTCCTTCAGCCAGGAGATGGTTGGCTGACCAGGGGCTGCCCTTGTCATGGCACAGGGCAGTCACACCCCTGTAGATGTGGTTGCTGTTTCCATGCCGCATGAGTTCTCTGTTGCCTGGATTCCCCTCAGCATGGCCCGGAGCCCCGGTGCTGCTGGGGGAGGACTCCCTTTCAGGTTCGGAGTGCCATCCTGAGTGAGACCCTGGCCCAGAGTGCGGCAGTGTGTAGAGAAAGCCAGCGGCTGCCACCAGTCACATCACCGAAGCCACACACCACCACTGCAATATAAAGAATGGGGATAAGAATATGAAATATGAGAAACCAACAAGCTTCATATTACCATCAGCTTATGAGTCCTATTACTAACAGTGGTATACTCATTTTATTTTTCACAGCGCATATCAGTATGTTCTTGTACATTATTAACGCACAATGGAAGAGACACTAAGCTTCTTACTCCAAAAAAATGCTGTCCCAAAACCCACACCGGTAACCAAGGTGAGTAAGAGCCTAGTTTCATTTGAACCTGGGAAGAGACCCACCAGTAGGTCTTGGGACTTGAGAGAAAAAGATTCCAGAGTCTCAGTGGGATATGTACGTCTGGAGATGAATATGAATGGGTGGCATGTTAGGCCTCAGCTCGCGTGCGCCGCTTGAATAAGGTAATTTAGTCCCCAAATGGTACTAGAGAGCCGTGTTGCGTGAGGATACATACGAGTAAGAGGATACAAGAGTACAAGGCAGGTGGGCTAAAGCATGGTAATATAAGGACAGCACTCTCAGACATATAATATACAGACATATGTATTATATACTGTGTATATATATATATATATATATATATATATATATTTATTGACAGATAGCTAGATAGATAGATAGATAAAGATATATAATCGCTTTAATAATATTAGAATGAATTTAATTCATCTGTCAGTTTGTCTGTCAAAAGGTAGCTTGATGCTAACAGACCAAAATAATTTACAGCAACATCTTCCTGTTACATTTTCACTTAAAGAGTCAGCTTTTTCCAACTGATGTAAAGATTATCCCCTCCATTATGATGATGACGATGATAATGATGATGGTGATTTTTTTCTTTGCTGTCGCTAGTTGACTTTCACCATGGGAGTAACCCAGCTTCAAGGAGGTGCTTAACATTATCTGACTTCTGTATTTTTGCAACCACTAGACGATTTTATCAGCCATGAGAAGACGTCGCGTTGTTAATGGGTTAAAGGAGCTCATATACACACATAAAAGGCATAAAATTCAGTACTTCGAAATATTTTACATGCGTCTGAGAACATTCATGCAGTGTAGGAACAGTGGTCTTTCCATTCATTTAATCATCATATTGTCAGAATTTCTTTCAGTAGAAGAATATCATCTGCCGATTGAAATAGAGGCCGTCTTTTCGATTTTAAATCTTGCAACAGTACATCAGCTGGACGCAGTGTCGGGGTACTGCAAAGAAAATGAAACTTTTGTGACGACGTAGTCAACAGCTGGGGCGGCAACGAACGATGATCAGGCAGTTTAAAGACAGAATTCTGTACCTAAATCATATGAGAGAGAATTATTAATGATAGGACAGGGCAAAGTGAAGCTTCTATGATAAGTAAGGAAGATTATGTTATTTAATCATATCTTAGGGATCTCAGTATAAATATAACACTTCATATGATCTCTCCTCTTATAAACTTTTTAAAATATTTAGAAAATATGCAAAACAATACAAAACATTACTACAATGCAGAGTTCGGAACCAGACTGCTACTCACCATTTCGCAAAACTATTTCCTGACAGAATTATTTGTACTGAATTATAGAAAATGTGAAGGTTGTGAGTAAAACTGCACTGTAGCGTCTTCATGAAGTCAGCTGAGGTAACAGCAAGGGTTGAATATGAACGGTGGGAGTAGAGGGAACAGTGAGTGGGGAGGGTTAGGTCTTAAGTTGGATGTAGTACTTTGCCTTAGAATGTATCGAAAGCTACGCCCTCGGGTTGAAACAGTTAAATGGCCCATTAATATAAGTATGTATGTATGTTTGTTTGTAGCACCTCGTCTGTAGTCAGTCTATTTTCACCTGACAGAAATGGCCACTCCCAGAACTTGAATATTAAGTCGTTATTGTACGAAAACGAAGTTCAATGAACCGTTATGAGGCATGAATGAGTCTCCTTGGTTATTAATAAAATCGATCCTGCAGCCTGAAAACACTTGGCCACTAACCGAGCTGAAAGGCGTTGGCGATCTTCATCAGAGCAAACCGAATGCACCACAGTCAAGAATGCCTGAGATCACGGAGGCCACAACAACACTATAAGTACTCTGGGTCATGTACTCACAGATCTTAAGATTATTAATGTTGGAGTACTCGAGAGATGAAAACACGTGATAAACTTTTTTTTTTTTTTTTTTTTTTTTTTTAAGAGACTTACTAGGTTAAAATTTGCGTTTTTTGTCAGGAGGGTCAAACAAAAATAATATTGTACCCACAGCAGCCAGGCCATCAGCACTGGATTACTTTACACCTTAAGACTGTGGAAGTTAGTGAAAAATTTAGGTTCGAATACATGAGATTTGTCTATATTTTAACTTTTGAATAGTGTGCGTGCGTGTGTGTGTGTGTGTGTGTGTGTGTGTGTGTGTGTGTGTGTGCAAAAAATGGTAGGGGCAGAGCTTTGAAAAAATATACAGAACCATGAAAAGACACAAGGCAGCCCATCACATGTGCATTATTACTGCCGCCTTCACTTTATTCCCACAATTTCAATTTGAGCAATAGAGATCCAGAAGTGTGAATATGTAAGCACAAAAGTAGGAGAAACAATCATCAAAATACCCAGTGAAAAGGACTAAGCAGGCATCCATTCATTCATTTATCCATTCACTTATCATTTATGCCTTATACATTTACCTATATTGCTATAAATACTTGGGCACTTGAGTCTGCGATTTAGTTCAAAGAAGGAGTATTTTATCGAGCCAAATATACAAATAAATGCTACAGGAAACTGGATCGCTACACGCTTTTGCATTAGAGAGTGGAAATCCTATTAATTTGGCCACATTTTTCCAGTAGTCTATAATTAACAGTTAAGTACCGAATTGCACAGAGTATTTTTGTAATTTACTCACTCCAGACATTAACAAGAGAAAGTTAATTAGATGGCTCATGCACTACAATTAACTCTCCCATTGCAATCACGTCTTGCATATTATATTCTTGCAATTAACAGATGGAAGTTTTGTGTTCGCTGTTAGATTTATGTTTCATTAGCCTCATTACTTCTAGGATCCTCGCCCAGATTGAATAAAATAGCTTGTAAGCGGCAAGAATATATTAAAAATGAAATGCCGAGAACTTGGGCCCCGAGCAGTCAAAGCATAGCGTCGCTCGGTATACCTCAGCCAAGCCTTGCACGCGGACTCTCCATACAACTTCCATGACCTTGCTGAATAATCAACTCGTCGTCCCTTCATACTGTATCACTGACAAAAGTTTGGTCGTAATGTGTCGAGGGGTTCAGGAGATATCGCGCCTTTGACCCCATGACCTAGCTGATCTAATCAGTTTATCATCTCCTCATACCACTGACAAAAGATTGGTTGAAATCCGTCCAAGGATTCAGGAGATATTGCGCCCACAATACGGACGCACGCACCCTACTCATGCATGTACGCACGCACGCAGGCACGGACGTATCAATTGCATAATTCCTCCTTCACCATAGGTGGGCGGAGGCATAATGAAGTTTTCAAGTTACGAGTTCTTGCAATATATTCTAAATTACAGCGAAAGAGTACCTGAAAATATAGTAGAACGATGCGTACTTGTAAGAAATAGTGAGTGTGTTGAGAGAAGTGAAAGTTCCTGCGGAGAGACAAATGACCGAGTGTTCTTTTCGCTGGGACTCAGCCAGCGGGATTTTGCACCGTTTCTTTTCGGTTCACTTTCACAACAGCTCAAGATAAGATGTCACGGTGAATTCAGTGTTTTTCAGTCTGCATCTGCTTCACGTAGGCTTGATGACGAGGTTCCGGGCTGGAATTTACTAACGAAATTAGAATCAACTCCCTTTCATAACTTTGCAGGAAATGATGAATATACTCACGTTTTTTATGTTGTTTCTGAACAGCGAAATCTTACTTACGAGATGAAAATTATATCATGAGTTTTTGTTGTTTTTTGAGGGACGTCAAGGAAATTAGGATTCAAAAACTTCCTGTCTCCTTGTTCTTCCAGTAGAAGAAAATAACGTAACACATACATGCGAGTCACTGATCTTAAGCTTGTTTGTGGTTCCAGATTCTATGCTGTGAAACATTTAAGTAGTGCAGAAGTAGATTGCCAACTGTAAGACCGTGAGATCAATGCCCCTGAGGAGGGGGGGGAGCTGGAACCATCTGAGAAATAAAATTTCGTTACAGTTTTGTTACAGCAGTTTTAATTGATCTTCCGGAGGATTCACCATTTTGTCATGAAGCATTCCCACTAAAACCATGGCACCCCTCCAAAATCAAACAACCCTAGCGTGATTCAGTATGGGCATCAGTGTCCAAACTGTGAGGTGTGCCACTATCACTTGATGGAGCACAGGATCATTTTGGCTTCGCCATGAGTTGAGCGCCCGCGCCCACGCACGTAAGCACGAACGCACAAGCACTCGCGCGCGCGCTCACGCACGAGCACACACACACACACACACACACACACACACACACACACACACACACACACACACACACACACACACACACACACACACACACACACACACACACACACACACACACACACACACACACACACACACACTCTCTCTCTCTCTCTCTCTCTCTCAGTGATAATGCTCTAATTTCATTCTCTGTCCAGGCACATAGTATTATTCCGTTCATCCGTTGTGCCAGCATCTGACATGAATGGAGAGTTGTACAGTACACATCACCATGCAGCAAAATGGTTAATCGTGCCACGTCGTGGAGGCGATGTAGAGACTTTTTCTCCGTTACGCTAGTCCTTCACCCAACCCGTCTTCAGCCAGCATGGCAAGGAATGGCAGACCCTCTTTAGTGGAGAGGTCAAGTCTGGATGTGGTCTAAAAATGAAGCAGAGGGAAATGAGGAAAAATGCCTGAGAGCCGCGCGTCTGGAATAATTATTGGTATGAGACGAAATACTTGGCATGCAGTGTGGCGGCCTCATTCAAAACTCAAGTCTTGGCTGGAGAAATGCATCCTTAAAGGCAAAACGAAACCGAGTTTTCAAGTAATGACCAAATCCTTATTAGTGAAAGGCCTCCTGGTGCATACACTATAATACAATAAGACCTCTTGGCATACACGGCATATTTTGTAGATGTAAGATAGACGAAAGATAAATAAAGAACAAGATACTGCCCTGTATATCCATCTATCTATCTATCTTTATCTACCTATTATGTAATATATCTATATTTATATATCTATATCTGTATCTATATCCCTACTTATCTGCATCTATATCAATATCTATCTGTTTTACATCTTTCTAACTACCTATCTATATTTGTATCTATGTCTGTGGAAATCTATGTATATCTGTATCGATATCTATTTATTTGTTATTCATCTATCTGTTTATCTATCTATCTATCTATCTATATCAATATCTATATATTTAAATATCTGTAGATATCTCTATTTATGTCTATCTGTGTATCTACCTATCTATATCAATATCTATATATTTATATATCTGTAGATATCTATATGTATGTCTATCTGTGTATCTACCTATCTATCTATCTATATCAATATCTATATATTTATATATCTGTAGATAACTATATTTATGTCTATTTGTGTATCTATCTATTTATAATCATTCAGCATATGCACGTTGTTTTATGAAATGCCAGACACTGCCAAGTAGTGTTCCGTTTCTTGAGTCTGTTCTATATGCCTTCACTGGTAACGAGCAGACGAAAGTGTACAGTATGATGATCACACAAAAAGTAAACACAGTCCTAGGAAGGCCACGCTTTTCGAAATGCAGATAGAATTATGGATAATGAAGGTAAAAGAATGGTAACCCAGGGACAAAATGAGAGAAAGAGGTCGGCAGAGAGAAAAGACGTGAGAGGAGGTCAGTAAGCACCCCGGGAAATGATGGGTCAAGCTAATATTCAAGACGTTAACGGTTAAGCAACATAGAATACCATAGAACAGTCTAACATCCAAGAGGTCACAGTGAAGCAACATGATATACGGTGGGAAAGGCTAACATCCAAGAGGTTAGACTGAAGTTACATGGGCAACGATGGAACAAGCTAATATCCATGAGGTTAGGGTGAATCAACATGATATACGGTGGAACGGGCTAATATCCAAGAAATAAGAGTGAAGCACGGTGAAAAATGCTTTCGTTCTAAAACTGACCATGTTTATTTGAGGATAATGGGCCGTGTCACCTCTCCCAGCAGCACCTAACACCCCTGGACATGCTGAACCCCAATGTGCTGGTGGGAATTCGTATTTATTTGCTTGACGAGGAAGGATTATATAAGGTGATGATGAAAATTTAATATTACTGATGCGGTTTCACATCATTAGCCATAAAAAGTCAACACTGTAATGGAAGAAGTCAGTGGTACGATGGCTTGATGATGATGATGATGATGATGATAATGATGACGATAATGACGATGATGATGATGATGATGATTGCGAGGATCTAAAGTTTCTTTAGCAGCAGCATCTCTGACCTATTTTCAAGGATGTTAAGAAAGAATTTCCAATTCAAAAACTGGAAATCGAGCGATGTTGCTGATAATGATAATGATGATTTAGAGTTTCTCTAGCGTGATGTCTCTGGTGATAATGAATCAAAGCTGTAGTGACAGGATTTCCCATTTCAATATAGGAAGTAATGACGATGATGGTGATGACGATGATCTAAAGGTTCTTTAATGCCCTCATTCGGCCATACTGAGTCCAAGATGCGGTGATAGACGTCCTTATTTATATGTGGCAAGTAGGGTAATAATGATGGCAATGCAGATGGTGATGGTGATAAAAATAATAATAATAATAATAATAATAATAATAATAATAATAATAATAATAAGATGAATGTAAAAGTAATGACAATAATAATAATAGTTATAATTATTATGATAATGACGATGATTATGATGGTGGTGATGCTGAGTCAGTGCTGCGGTGGGTGGACTCATCTGCGGCAGCATCAGCGGGAGTCAGCCTGTGCCGCAATCGATGCCTGGGTGCTGATAAATGTGGCGGTGCATCACTTTTTGTTGCTCCCACTGCAACCGTGGCAACCAGTGAGCTGTGGCCCAGACCTCCACCACAGAGCCCGATAAATCCTACACTATCTATCTGTCTATCTATCTACTGCCATGGGGCGCCCACAAACAAATCCCCTCCACGTCGCTCTTTCCTCTGCCATTTGCCTGTCCTCCCTCCAACTCACACTCCCTTGTCTCACAAATCTCGCCACTCCATCCCCCCATCTCACCTTTGGTCTCTCCCTCCTCACCTTCTCCATGCTCCTGACATACACTCTCTCACTTAGTCTTTCATTCTCCAACCTTTCCGTACTCCAGCAATGTAATCTTATACATTCAGCTTGTTTCCCTTTGGCAAAGATCCGTAACCTTTCCAGCTCAGCTGATAGCCATGTGCTGTCAGACTGGACGGGTGATTTGACGAGTTACCAAGGAGACTCATTCGTAAGGTTCATCGAATTTTACGAAACCATGATTAAATACTCAGGCTGTACGAGTGGTTCAGTTCTGTCAGATGAAAACAAACTAACTATTGCCCTTTGATATTCTCTTTAGTCTTTAGTCATCTTACACATGCTGCATTCGCTTGAGAATCCATCTTCCTTCTAATAGATTCTGCTTCTCATATATTCTGCATTCCTTTGATAATTCCTGTGATATAACCGACAGTTTCTTCCTAATATACCCTACACTGCTTGTAAAGAATAGCCCTCCGATGAATCCTGTGCAAACCCTCATAAGCCTTACACTAACCCTTAATACGTCTTACTTCTGTGATACAGCCTCCTCTCCTATGCTAGGTCTCGTGTTCTACAATTGATGTATCGGCGCATCGCTGTAATGGACGTCATTGTAACCAGTACGATTCTCATAAATGCTAAGGTCCTTTGGTCCTCTGGTAAGCCCTTGGCACCTCATAAATCCTACAATCATCTCATTACTCCAGCAGTCATCACAGAATCCTAGGCATCTGATAAATTGCGCAGTTATCTGTTAGTTACACTCAAAACTTTATAACTTCTCCAATAATTACTAATAAACCAAGGCAGAATCAGTGTTGCTATTCCACAGACTTAATAAATCAGTCTTATGGTCAATTTTACACTTCTCTGATAATTCCTGCAGTTCTCTGACAAATCCAACACACCTTTGTTGAATTTTGGTTACATGACGATTGTGACGGTGCATCATTTTGTGTTAGTTGTAGCTTCACCATTAACATCAGTGGGCTGCACTAAAACCACCAAGACCTCTAACACACACACACACACACACACACACACACACACACACACACACACACACACACACACACACACACACACACTCACACACTGGTAGACGGGAGTTCGCGCCTCGCTCAGGTTGCGAAAAGTTTCACTGACGAAGTGGGTGGTTACTGTCCCCCTTGAACAACGGGACGGGTGTGTGGATGTGTGAAGGTCACAGCCTTGCCCTTAGATCGGACTATATGAGCTCTCAGCTCCCTTCCGGGACACACACACACGATCACGACACATCACACACACACACACACACACACACACACACACACACACACACACACACACACACACAAAATCATACACGATTCTCAAAACTCTGATCGTCTGATAAACCCAAAAGTTTCCTCGTCAGCTCTCTCATAAATCCTATAGTCCCGATCGTACACTTATTTCATAAATAATCGCAAATCCTACAGTCCTCTCATAAATCCTACACTACTCTCGTAAATCCTATCATAAATCCTGCATTCCCCACATAATCCTATCACAAATCGTACTTTTTATTAATCCTTTCAAAAATCATACAATCATAAACCTCTTCATATATCATAAATCCTTCATATTATTACATCATAAATCCTACACCTTTCATAAATCCTGTCATAATTTCTACACTTCTTTCATAAGCCCTATAATATATCAGACGCTCATCTCAAAAATCACCTCAGAAATTTAGTATCCCCTTTACAAATCCTTTCATCAATCTTACATTTTTCCCATAAATCCTACAATCCCAATAACCTTATCCAAAATCCTAAATGCCTCTCATAACTCTATCATATATCTCACAGTTCAAGTAAATCCTAGTAGAATTCTTCTCATAAATCCGACACACTCGTCTGATAAATCCCGCAAACCTTTTATAAACCCAAACCTCTTCTAAAATATAAACAAGCTTTAAAATGTCTCATACAGTAGTTCGAAGATAAATCCCACAGTCCTCTGATAAATCTTATAATCATGTAAGAAATGTGACAGAGTTCTTATACAGTTTACTAATGTATTAAGTTCTATCTTGATTTTGTTTTTTTCTTGGAGGAAACAATCTTACGGGTTCCTGGCCCTTGGTTGCTTCTTCCTTGCATTAAAAAAAAAAAAAATTGTATCCAATAAATCTGGAAGAAGAGAAGCGACTGAGATGATCACTGTTAATCAGCAGGGCCTGTTTGTAAATGGTTTGGTGTAGATCAATACATACGACAGCTGAAAGATTCAGTGTGAGTGAATTAGGTCTCTTTCTATTACTTTCTGATGCTACTCCACTGACATGCATAAAATAAAGTATTATAAAAAAATCAGTTCGTAAATGGTAAATGGACTCCTGAAAAATCCTACACTTTTTCCTTCTCACACCTCATCATCATCATGACCATATTCACACTATTTGTATATATGATGGGCTGAATCGTGAAAAAGGAAACACAACTACAGGAAGATTATCATCATTAGGGTTAAGGCATCACATTCATTTACTGCTTATTTGAGCCTTATGTGATTTTCTTGCATCCTTTAATTCCCTGTTCCATTTCTCTTGTACTAATAGTGAAATTTCCTGCACACTTTGCATCTGCTATATACAGTGTGTGGGAAATATATTCATTAATACCTCATTCCAGCTTCATTTCATTCTTAGGCCACATTCGGTCGTTATATACCTCCTCGTAGTCTTCTATGAAACTGATTTCCTTAATTCATTTTTATAATTTATTTATTTTCAGTGGACACATGCAAAATGTTTATTCAGAAATTTCGGCATAAAAATTAATGCTGCTTATTGAATTTATGCATATAAATTTCAATCTAAACTGACAATGGAAAACACCTGGCACAGCTGATAACAGACGGAATGACATGGGATACCTTCAATACAAACCCTTTCCCCTTCCACCACCACCTCAGTGATCTGCCACTGGTTACTAAGAGAAAAACACTTCAATCCTTCTCTGACAGCCGAGGTAAAATGAGGAATCATACTCTAAGTGGAATAGGTGGTTTCGTAGCAACTCTTCCCTAGCAGTTTACTTTGCCAAAACTGAGAGTCGCACTCTCAGAGGCACAGGAACCATCATAGTACCACTCCCCTTGGAAATTACTTACCAATTTACATCTTCATATTATCTTTCGTGATTTTGTATAGATATTTCCGGTACAAACATAGCTTGCGTTTCACAAGGAGATAAAAAGAAAATGCAATAGGAAAATAAAGAGCTACGAAAGAGACGTTACCAATCTTCGAAGCAACCAGAAATACGGTAGTGGTAGACTCTGTCACAGGATTTTACTATATGGGTCTTTGCTGTTCACCACTGCATCAATTAAAGTTTTCGAAGCAAGCCCTTACCTTACACACTACAGTAACTTTGAGGGGGTCTTGAAACACACACACACACATTTTATATATATATATACAAACAGTTGTATGAACTTTCGACTATGTATACAGGTAGAAAGAAAGAAGAACATTTTTTTTTTTTCACATCCAGTTATAACATTCTGACACTGATGTATCCCCACAAAGAACGCAATGTAGTTCTGTGGCGTCTCAAAGCAACGAAAACAATGTACTCTTTCTCTTTACATGATAACCTAATATGTGTAATTCCATATGTTGCACACTGCGGCACCGCCGGGCCTTTGTGAAGGGATTGCATACGTTATCTAGTCTGCTACATTAAATAATACCAAGTTTATAGAAATTACTTTAGCAGAAACTTTCATTAGTCCTTCAGTAAAATGACGTTTTTGTATTGTATCCCTGTTATCGTGACAAGTGAGTTTTTTTTTTCAGATTGGGGGGGGGGGGAACTCTCGTATTGGTTATTTAAAACTTTTTTGATTTGGTAAGTAGCTCCATTTAATCGAAAGTTCACTGAGGGACTGATAACATCTTTGCACTTTGTACCCATATATGTGTTTTATTGGCGTGGTGATGGTTTGATCCCATCTTAACTATGTTGTAAACAGTCTCATAACTCCTACGATATTAGAATAAGGAAGGCTGTACGTTAGACTTCCTTCTCTTATTTCCCAGTCAGTTAATCTTTCTTGATACAGATCTTCACACGCGCTGTATGGAGGACAGAGTAACAATGAGAAGAATGATAATGAAATAAGTCAATAATGATAATGCAAATGGGAATGATGATGATGACGATGATGTTGATAATGATGATGATGATTACTACTACTGCTACTACTATGACTATGGTTAGTATGATGATGATGTGGAGACAGTGATAAAAGTTGGGAATGAGGGCGGTAATAAAACATAACAATAATGACAAGTACAACGATGACGACAATGATGATGAGGATGATAAACTATGGTAACAAATATGATAAAATATGACAACAGCAACGATGATGATGATTATGATGATGATAATGGTGATGATGATATTACTCTCATAGAAACACTAAATATTTTGCCACATCAGGAAATGATTTATGTACTGACAGTTACGAAAAAATATGTGCAAACCTAAATTAGTGGAAATTATCAAAATCAAATGCCAACAGACATATCCAGTGCTGTACGGGTGTATTAACCTCTACACAAATGACCGTTCAAACTAATGAATGTGTAGTTGGAAATTATTAACCATCCGTTGATCAAAGCAGAATAATAAGGCGAAACATATGCACTAGGATTCCATAATTCAAAAGGATAATAATTGAAATGAAAATAATTATGTAGACTGTGATTACTTTTTCCATAATTCAGTAAAAGTATGTAGCATTCCTCTATTTTCGTCCCTTACATACGATTTTTAGGGAGGGTCGTACTCTAAGTGACTTAGATTTCCTAACTCGACTCCCTTAGCGATTTATTCCTCACGCTACTCCTAAGTACCCTCTTGTATGTTGTTGTTGCATACTTTAACGAAAATAAAAAGATAATATTAAAGTGTAGCCCAATACGCAAACTAAATAGCTAAGGTGGTAGTGCAATGAAGTTTCTTGTTCCACCAGAAAAAGGCCTTTAGTCTTTCAAACGCAGGGAGTCCAGCGGTCTCAGAACGAGTGAATGTTTAATGTTGTCTTTTGTCTGCACATCTCTGAAAGCGACAAAGTTTGCGATCTTTTCACCCTTTCGCACAGTGAGGATCGTAAGACATATGTTCTACCGCGTCTGCTTCACACTTGTAGCATTCCCGTCATTTTACCTCTTTACACATTACATCAAAGAGAATAATCTATGGGATAAGAAACATACTATGCCTCTCTCATTATGGGAAAGAGAGTCTCCGAAGGGCAGTAAGAAGAAGAACTTTTGGAACGTTAGTTGAAGTGTTGTCCTTCTACAGCACTTGGGTTCTTCCTACCCTGTTATATGAACTCTTAATACAACAATCTTTTTCTTCATTGTATTCGTGAGACGATTTCATTTAGCTCTGGAAAGACTCTGCTGCGTGAAGTACTAGAGATGTTTTTTTTTTTTTTTCCTTTAATAAACTCGTTTGATTGTAACTTGATAAAAAAAAAAAAAAGTCATAATACAGCAGTTTATAAAGTCTGACCCTGACCTCTCACCATGAGCCTTTTCATGTTCCAGTTAAAGAAAAAATACTGGATCTTTTTCCACTCCTTTCAGTCAGTTATAGAATTTTCCCCTGTTGACGCTGAAGACCACTGGCCTTGATCGGCAACCTTGACATTTGATTTCTGATATCCTAAAAATGTCCGAGATCATTCACAGGCATTGAAAAAAAAAAAAAGCACAAAAGCCTCACAAAGAGTTTTTAGGAATAATTTTTTGGGGACCCTGTTCTGGGAAGCGATTGACGAGATCTAAGTGGTGGTGTGGGAGCTGGAGCTGGGAGAGGAGGAGGAGGGAGGTGGATAGTGGGAAAGTGATGCTGCGGGAGGAAAGAGGGTCAAAGGAGTAGAGAAGGAAGCGCGTAAGGGGATGTAGGGAGGAAGGAATAAGAAAGGTATCAATGGATGGGTAAAAAAAGGAGCGAAAAGTGCAGAGAAAGGGGTAGATGAGGTAGGGAAAAAGGGAGACAAGTAAGGAAAACATGAAATGTAGGGGTGGTGAGGAAAAAGGGAGAGATGGGGGCGAGAAGGATGAGAAAAGGGGACGGGGAAATGTGGGAAGGAAAGGAATGAGGAAGAGGAGATGGCGGGAAGGGACAAGTAAGGAAAGGACAGAAGGAAAACGGGAGGGGGAAATGGGAAATGTGGTTGAGAATAATGGAAAAAGGGTGAGAGGAAGGAAGAGACTGGAGGAGAAGAAATAGGCGAAAGGAGGGTAGAAACTGGAGTCGAGAAGGGATGGGAGGAGGTTGGGTCAAGGGGGAGGGGAAAAAAAAAAAAACGTGAGATGAGGGAGAAAGTAGAGGGGAGGAGGTGAAACACGAGGGGTGAATGACGTGAGGAGGTGGGGGCCAGAGGAGAAAGAGGAGAGAGGTGGGGGAGAAGGAGAAAGAGCAGGAAGGGAGGGGAGAGGGGAGAAAGAGGAGGGACGGGTGGTCGAGGGGAGATAAGAGGACAGGAGTGCAGAGGAAGGGGGAGAAGGGGATGAGAGGTGGGGAAGGAGGAGAACCGAGGAGAAAGAGGGGGAGGAGGAGTAGGGGTAACAAGGATAAAGTGGGCGGGGAGAAGAACCAATATGAAAGGAGGAGGGGAGATGGGGAGGGCGGGAGCAAAGGGGAAGGACAGGAGGGGGGAATGAATTAGGATGGGAATGGATAGAGGAGATAGGGGGATGAAACACGTGAGAGACTAAGGGGGAGAGCTGGGGTGAGGGAGAAATAGGTGGAAGGGGGCAGCATGGCAGGGAAAATAAAGAGACTGCTGATTGGCACTGTCTCCCAAGAATCCATTAACACAATTTAATTCTTCTTTTTTTTTTTTTACCAGTCACGCGGTTTTATTAAACTTATTGGCACCTTCTTACATAAACCACGTATCCATTATCCTCTCCCGGGATTTTGTTTTATAAATGTACAATACTTACCAAGGTCAGGCAATTTGGTTAGGTTGGGAGAGGCTTTATGTAGTGAAAGGATCATTCCCTTTAACCAAATGGCGTATTTTTCAAGGTTTAGTCATTGCTACCTTTAGGGGGGGTTGGATAATTTTTTTTCTAGCCGGAGGAGTTAAATATATCTTTCATTTACCTTTTTAGCACAAAATTCCCTCCCCCTTCAAGCAAAATAAAATCATTGACAAGTAGAAATGATAAGTAAAAATAACAGTTGCCAGACGAAAGGGATTTACTTTCGTCTGGCATCACTTGAAATCTAAAATCTCAAAAAAAAAAAGAAAAAAAAAAACTTCAAGCATCATTGGTTAAGCATTTTACATTTCCTGGTTTGATATGGCGCCGACTGTATTACCTCCATAACTGTATAGCCTATTAAAAGATCTACCGGTATTTTAGATAATTTGGTAGGTTTAATTAAATTCCTGAGAAAATTACATGAAAACACAAAATTCATTGTTCATAAAAATTAACTTCTTCCACATAAAAGGTCTCACTTCGCCTCCTCATCCACTGAACTCGTCACATTTACTAAACATTTTTTTTTTCTATAAATGATGTGGTCCAGTGTTTGGCATAGGAATAATTGCCTTCCCACCCACCCCGGGACGACTTTCCAAATAAGAACAAGGCTTAACCCATTTCAGGTTCCTTTAAACACCTCCCCACAACACTGACATACAACAGCAACCAAATTATGTCGACAGGTGCTCTACTCAGACATAAATTTGACACAACCCATTTCAGTCAATACATCAATAGAAAATGCCAGCGGTTTAATCACTCCCTACGCTCTCCGTACTTTTCGACTATTTTGTAAACTCCATGAATCGGGATTTCACGTACCGCCAAAACATTTCAGTAACGTCACAAACTTTCTGTTATTAAAGATGATCTGGTAGGGTAGTCTAGTCACTCGTGGTAAGAACACCTCAGTCGGAGTGACAGCCTCACCATGCTCATAGATTCGATCCCAAAAAGGTTTGAGTGGAAGTTTTTCGATCATTAAATACCATCAAGAGATGCAGGTTGGTTATCTGTCTTTAAAATAACTAAGCTGGCCAGGTCTCGGGCCCGTATATCGAGATGAGATTGACTTTATGGTTATTATTTACTGCATATGTACGAACATTAATTTTATTAATTTATTTTATTTATTTATTTATTTATTTTTTAAGAACCCAAGTCTGTTTGCATCTAAAATTAAACAGGGACCTGGTTGCAAAACAACGGTTGCGTGTCGTAAGCCTGTTAATGTCTGGGTACTTCTTCTGTCGGTGAACATTTTGCAGGGAGAGTAGCCTACAGTATTGTGTAATATGATGCCCCATGACTAGATTTGATGACTTACGAGTTTTGGGCTACAAGGAAGTTGAAAATTTCTACATGAGTAATTTTAGTAGTACTAGTTAAAATCACTCTGAAAATGAATAAATATCGTGTGAAAATAGCTTTGATATAATATCAAGTACTTACAGGAAAAAGTAATGCTTCGTTTTTACCGTGAATATGGAACGTACAATATAGAGGACCGTCCATCTTCTCAGTTTTTGAAAAATTGCTCGTTAGTTTTCTTACGGCTAAATCGAAGCATAACATCGTTCACTAAGTACTTGATATAACGTCAAATCTATTTTCACACGACGAGTGTCTCGGAGTTTATGTTGATACTATGAATATTGTCAATGTCAATATTTTCAACTTCCTTATAGCCCAAGACTCGCCAGTGGCCAATTGTAAAGCGACGGTTGTGTGTTGTCTGGTATTTGGGTGTTTTCTTTGTCAATAAATCAGTGGCGTTACAAATAGGGAGAGTGGTGTGTAATGTGACGCTGAGGCCACCATCACTACACTCAGGGAGAAGGTTGTAGACACTAGGCAAACATGGGATCCTTTTCTTGTGGACATAAGTTGCTCCTAGGTTTCTCTTCCTTGTCAGTTTATTATTAATATAACTCACCACATCAGTGATTAGTTACATTCTTCTTCTTCTTCCTTTTCTTATTATTAGGGTTACATTGTTCTTGTCAATATTGTCATTCTTATTATTTTTTCCTACAAAGAAGTAAATTCCTCGTATTAGCACAATTTCAAAGCTACGGCCATCATACTTGGCCATCTGAGTCCCCCAGTCGGCGGCTTCATATGACCGACTATCATCCAGTTCCCAGTACTGGTTTTCCAGTTACATCCAAAAACTTATAAAAATAGTTTATTCGCGGATGCTCATAAACAGCTAAAGGTACAGATTTGATATTTTTGTTGGACATAGCCAATGTTGGGGAGCAGGTCGAAAATGAGTATGGGCCCATTTGGGCAAGTAGAGATCGCCCAGGGGCAATGGCAAGTAGATTGGGCTCTTCCACTTTTGCTCTAGAAGGATTTTGATGCTTTCACCTTCGCGAAAAGTGTGTGATACTCTTCTAGGGGGCCCTGCTACACAAGCTCTTCACTTCAATGTGCTCACTATATGAAGGGCGTTGAAATCACCACGTCCAGCGATTGCTACATTGCTGAGACATTGGGGACTAAATCGGCCCTTCCAATCGAACTGAGGAAGAAATTGGATAACCTTGTCATGTGATGAGTTATTGAAATTACTAGTGTCAATTTTCGTTTTCTAGGAATTATTATTATCATTATTATTGTTTTTCTTCTTCTTCTTCTTCTTCTTCATTTTATTATTATTATTATTATTATTATTATTATTATTATTATTATTATTATTATTATTATTATTATTTTCATCATCATCAGTATCATTACCATTATTTTCTCATGATATGACAAATTAACTATTTAAGTGTGATAGGTTCCTCTAAGCGAGGCAGTATCGTCAGATACCAGTGGGAGTAAATTAAGAACAAAAAAAATCTGTATATTCCATTCAAAGAGATAGCATTCATATGTACGAGATGTGTGAATTGCTTACAGACGAGAGAGAGAGAGAGAGAGAGAGAGAGAGAGAGAGAGAGAGAGAGAGAGAGAGAGAGAAAGAAATCTGACGTACAGAATAAGCATGTGCGGAGGATGAGCTAAGGAGCCTTCAAAGTCCAGGAGAACACCGCCCACAGGTTTACTCAGGAGGAGATGGGAGGATTGGAGTGAGGGAGCTTGAGTTTCATGTAACAGAGCCTCAGCTGTTGACCATCTTCCTTTGATGTTTTTTTTTCATTTTCACGTTTTTCATACATTGGGGAGAGTCATGTATAACCAACTCCATCATATCTAAATGTACAGTGAAGTTTAAGTCGCTAAGAAAAAAGAAAATTGATTTACTCTTCATATCTAAATGTGTTTCTTCTACTTAATTCTTCCGTGCAGTGTCTTTTACTTCCCTTTTTCACACCAACAGCCGAATTTATTCATGCTATGAGAGGTCTGTCCTTGTGTGTTGGTTGGAAACAGATCTCTTCAGCCCTTTTAGTACAATGAATTCCTAGTGCAGTACCACCACCTAACGGTTTTATTACAGCACATATTTATCACTTTCACATTTTGTTCAACTCCTCCAGTATAATGGCGTCTTATTACTTTATTATAGTATGACTACCACCGAGCGATCTTTCTCAGACCTTGAGACACGCCTAGCAGTAAAAGGGAAACAACAATTCTCCATTAGCTCTTGAAGCTACTTTATTTAATCACACTCTTTTTGTTCCTCTGAGATGTCCCAAGATGATTTCTACCGAACAAACACTACTTTTTTGCATCCAGTCAAGGAGCATGCAGGCAAATAGTCTGCTTATTGGAAGACTCATACTCATACAGAATCATGTAATTACTGTTTGTGCTAATGATTATTAAAACTACTATTTAAATTGTGGGCACTAGTAATCTTCTAATATTAATAAGTCTATGCGACAGAAAATTAGTTTAATTACTAGCTTTCCCGATTTTTTTTTTTTTCGGGGGGGGGGAGGGAGAGGAGAAAATATGATTATAATTTCCTAAACCTGCTTTCTACAAGAAGAGATGCACCACCTCAGTGCTTCTGATTTACTCTTCTCAAACAACCTTGTTGCATCCGCAAACAGTTCAGTTGCAAAGGTCTATTCTTCCTCTTTCAAGTCTGTTTCAACAGTTGGGTGTTGCAACACACTCTGGGTGTCGCAGACTAACGCAACCTAACACCTTTTCTGGCACAAGGTGCTCATTTGTACACTTGGTATATCTAGTTTCTGAATATCATTCTATTCCTTAATCAGCAAAACAATCGTCAACTTAACAAAGTATTTCTTCCTTTTACCAGAGAAACACCTTAAACAATCATCATCACCATCATCATCATTATTAACATCATCATCCGACTTTGTACTTCATGTGGATAAAATCAAGAAATACAGGCATGTCACAGTAATACGCTATCAGCTGACTGCTCCAAGAAATGGATTAGTCTGATGCTACATTCCCGAAATAATAAAACTGATCAATAAATACACCAGCAAATGAATAAATAAACAAATAAGTTGAGAGAAGTAGTGATTATAGTAACAGTCGTAGATATGAATTATGCACTGCTGCAGGGCAGAGAAAGAACTGAATATAGTTAGCCAGAGAAACTTTTGAGTTCTGATTAAAGAAAAACAATATATCATTCACCCATCTAACTTGAATTAATGTTATTGTTCTGTGGAATCAGTGGTAAGTTTCATTGATCTTTAATTCCCCTGCAAGGAGTGTATAAAAGATTTTCTTGTGTTATTTCTACATGACTCAGCTTTCTGTCTGCCTAGGACGCATGTCTAATGCAAACCTCATCCAGGTGGGTGGCAGTGACCAAAAACATTTCCAGTTCACACTTTCACTGCTCCCTCATGCCACCCTAGTCCGGATTACCCCATGAATTCCTCCATACCATCTTTCCACCTCGTTCTCTGTCTTCCTTCCTCATTCTCCTTCCGAAGAAAAAAAAAAAAAAAAAGATGCTATGTGATATTGCGCAAGGACTGATGGTAGGTGGGGCGGCAGCAGCGAGGTGTCAGGGAGGAGCATCACCAGCCTGGATGTTGCCCAGGTAAATCAATACCCACCGGAGCGCATCCCCTCTAACCCCCACCCGCATTTCTCCCATCCACCCCCACTCCTTCCCTCCCCCTCCCCCCAGAGGCGTCTCCTTCTCTCACTTTATCTTGGGGTACAAGGCCTTGCTCTTTTAATTACCACACTCATTCAAGCTGGTGCCTTCCACTACCTTCTAGAAACAACAGCTAGCAGTACAGTTCAAGTGATATCAGTTTTGGATATTATAATTTTTTAAGTTCTTTGCTGTCTCGTCTACGTCTGTTTTCATTTGTACAGTTTGAAAAATTCGACTATACTGGTAATACGTGGACAAAAGCAGAGAATGATTTTGAAGAAACTGTCGGAGGTTACGATCTTAGAACATGAAAAGTGAGGGAAGGTCCTTTGTGGGAAGTGGTGGGGAAAGAGGGTAACTAATTGGATAAGAAACAATAATGTCGACAGGGAAGGGAGGCTTCATACACGTTTTCCCTGCGTGTGATAGTTTTACAAAATGTATTCCACTCCTTGAGGGCTGTCTTCTTTTTAGGGAACCTTTTGCTGAAACGTGTAAGACTTTGAACCTGGATGCTCTTCCTGATGCTAACCAGTAGCACATTGGTGGGATGAACATTCAAAAGTGAACTAGCTACATTTTCCTTGCCGGTCATATTAGTAGTAGTAGTAGTAGTGTAGTAATAGTAGAAGCAGCAGTTGTTGTTGTTGTTGTTGAAGCTGCCTCAAATTCATCTGAAATGAGAACCTGGTGGACTGCAGGCTGAAGTTGCCCTCTCCAGCAATCCATCATCTTCCTTTTTCGGGGGATAGGGAGGGAAATGAGAGATATTTTGTAAGACCGGACAGAGGAGTCGCTCGATTATATCAGTGCTACCGAGTGAAGGCGTCCCTTTCCGCAGTCACTGAAGCAAGACACAATTCCACAGGTCTTCCACACCACAGGAGGGAGATGGCACCGAGTTATTTATTAGTGATTTGATTTACGTCACTAAAGATATAAAGAAACACTGCTCTAGATGTCATCACTTCACGTATATAACTATGGAAACAGAACAGGATGACGATGGTGGTGGTGGTGGTGGTAATGACAAGACAGCATGACTACTTTTTCACCATCAAGGGTTATAGAAAGTACAAATCTGTTCCTTTTCAAGATTCGTGTGAACTAGGGCATTATTAAACACACACACACACACACACACACACACACACACACACACACACACACACACACACACACACACACACACACACACACACACACACACACACACACACACACACACACACACACACACACACACACACACACACACACACACACACACACACACACACACACACACACACACACACACACACACACACACACACACACACACACACACACACACACACACACACACACACACACACACACACACACACACACACACACACACACACACACACACACACACACACACACACACACACACACACACACACACACACACACACACACACACACACACACACACACACACACACACACACACACACACACACACACACACACACACACACACACACACACACACACACACACACACACACACACACACACACACACACACACACACACACACACACACACACACACACACACACACACACACACACACACACACACACACACACACACACACACACACACACACACACACACACACACACACACACACACACACACACACACACACACACACACACACACACACACACACACACACACACACACACACACACACACACACACACACACACACACACACACACACACACACACACACACACACACACACACACACACACACACACACACACACACACACACACACACACACACACACACACACACACACACACACACACACACACACACACACACACACACACACACACACACACACACACACACACACACACACACACACACACACACACACACACACACACACACACACACACACACACACACACACACACACACACACACACACACACACACACACACACACACACACACACACACACACACACACACACACACACACACACACACACACACACACACACACACACACACACACACACACACACACACACACACACACACACACACACACACACACACACACACACACACACACACACACACACACACACACACACACACACACACACACACACACACACACACACACACACACACACACACACACACACACACACACACACACACACACACACACACACACACACACACACACACACACACACACACACACACACACACACACACACACACACACACACACACACACACACACACACACACACACACACACACACACACACACACACACACACACACACACACACACACACACACACACACACACACACACACACACACACACACACACACACACACACACACACACACACACACACACACACACACACACACACACACACACACACACACACACACACACACACACACACACACACACACACACACACACACACACACACACACACACACACACACACACACACACACACACACACACACACACACACACACACACACACACACACACACACACACACACACACACACACACACACACACACACACACACACACACACACACACACACACACACACACACACACACACACACACACACACACACACACACACACACACACACACACACACACACACACACACACACACACACACACACACACACACACACACACACACACACACACACACACACACACACACACACACACACACACACACACACACACACACACACACACACACACACACACACACACACACACACACACACACACACACACACACACACACACACACACACACACACACACACACACACACACACACACACACACACACACACACACACACACACACACACACACACACACACACACACACACACACACACACACACACACACACACACACACACACACACACACACACACACACACACACGTTAACGAAATTCATTATCATTTTCTGCTCTTGGGGAATTTCCTTTACAGAATATAATAGTCCAGCGTTATCCACCGTGAAATACCAGAGAAGACCTGCAAAGTGAAGAAATTAAGTTGTTTATATCTCATGCAGCACGAGAGGTCTTTCCTGAGGGGAATATAGTTATATGGCGGTAGTAGTAACAATAGTTGCAACGCCAGGCTCATCTGGATGTGTGACAAATGGACTGCAGGTTAGCATTACCCCATTCCTGCAGTCTACTCTCATATCGAAGCAACTCCACCGCCCGGTTATATGAAAGCCACCTCGTGAATGCGTCCCTCTCCAGCACCGTTATGGTGGTACAAAGACTAAAACAAGAAAGATGTTTCAAGAACAGCAACACAAGGAAGTACACACTCATCATGGTGATGGAGGGTGCATGTTGGCTAACGTATCTGAAGCATCTCGGTTCGTCTTCAGAGGCTTATGTCTGAAATCCTAGAAATCATTTACCACGCTGGGTGGTAGCCTAACCATATATCCAAAAGTCACCTGTCTGCCTTCAATGTTACGGCCTTCCAACTGGACTGAGCCCGTAAGAGTTTACTCGTATATCAGAGGGACGGTTAAGATTTGTTGTTCACATAATGCCACTCAGGAGCAGATGAAGCTTGTCACCCTCACCTTAAGCATCGGGACAGAGCTGCTTAGCCCTGGGCTGTACGCTTTTAATGGAGTAAAAAAAGGGCTCCATGCCAGACAGACAGTGGTATCATACTTGATTCCCTGATTTAAAACGATGTGATGATTCTGTCTGTTAAGGATCATATCCACTGAAGAATAAACCCCTTTAAAATGTTCCTGGTTGTGCCAGTCTAGAGCGAGGTCATTTTAAGGAAGAAGTGGTAAATTATATTTCCCCTCTCTCCTTAGGTGACTACAGCGCTATGTTTTAACAATTCTGGGTGTGATTTTAAGGTACGATAATGCTGGAAGATCAGGCAAGATGCATACAATGTCTCCAAGTCTGTATTTGGGAGTTACGAGGGATTGTGTTTATTAAGGTTAAATGAACATGACACCATCCCTTTATATAATATCTACAGACACTCTAACGGAGGAAGAAGGAACAAAACCTTCACTGGAATGACCCGCAGCGACCAAATTAACATTCAGGTGGAGTACATGATTTAGTCAAACTCCTCAAGAGTGAAGGGGAGGGAAAGCTGGGAACATTTCCATTGGCGCCTTCGGTACATTGACGTCATTTTCATATTAAACTCGTCTCCTTGAATCTACATTATTTAATGTAGGAGATAGTCCAAGTAGAGTTCAAGAGGCCTGTGTGGGGAAAATAAGCATAAAAAGGCACGCGCGCGTCTGAACACATGCTGGCTCTTGTCCATAATTCGTTTACTAAAAGTTAGGTGAACTCTAGAATGATACTTGGATTATAAGTAATGGGATGAAACTCAGAGGAAAAAATGGAATATAAACACTGAGAGAAATCAGCTGAATAAAAGTGGAAGGGAACACTGTAGTAGGAGGAGGAACAAAAATATGGATTAGACAACTGAATCGACACAACAGAAGTAAATTAGAGTCAACAAAATAAATACCGGGGCTACTCTCCTCGATGAAATTGGATAGGAGTGGTATTTGCCCTCAGTATTATTCTGTCTCTAGTATTATTCTGTCTCTGTTTCAGGCCATATAACGCCTTTTGCAGAACTGAATATTCTCCTCGGATAGAGACCGATGACCACAATTTATCTGTTCACTTGTTGGCGAAGTACATTTTAGTAAGACTAGGACAGATGGTTAATCATTCTGAGTAGCTAAATATTCATGTTGATGTTAAATTATGTTATTTCAGCCATTTTCCAGAGGCGCTTTGAGGTTGAATAGCTTCATTTCATAATGCCAGATGATATTATTCAGTTTAAAAGTCATTACGCAGCTAGAATAGTAATGTGAGATATAATCGACTTCAGTATATGGCTACTGAAATGGGATATACAGTATAATATTTCAAAGTCCTTCGTACTTAAAAATCTCAACCACTGTGAGAGTCTACATACTAATTTGTTGCCTACAAGCGCTACAAGCGTTTTTCCTCCTTGTCTTCTTCTTTTGCTTTTTCTAAAGTCAGCATGGACGCAAAAAAATAAATCTGGCATTTTCTTTTTTAGCAACGATATTGTACAACTTCTGGTCATGTATGCTGGTAAGATTGTAAAAAGCGGTGTTGTTTTAACCTTTCAGTCCGTGGTATACTCTCTAACCTAGATAAAACCGCTTTGTAGTGCTCAGAATAAAAGAATCGTAACTGCAGAGAAAAAATTGAATTATTCAACTCGATAAAGTAATCTATATTTTAGTCTTGATGTTTGCAGACATTTATTTATTTATTTATTTATTTATTTTGCAGTGCGATATGCTTTTCAAACGGGAAAGGATAGATATAGCCGATATTAAACCTGCATTAGTTGAGCTCTGTCCTAAGTTAAGTAAAATAACTGGAAGAGAGTAACAGTGAAGTAAGAATATAAAAGTTGCTCTGCTGAAGAAGTATAATGGAGATTTCTTCTAACCTCTTCAGTCTAAGTAGCCTTTTCTAAGTTCGGTCAAATCGTCTTACTGTAGCCAGATTATAATAACAGAATTCCTCACTGTAATGAAGTAGCTAACATATGGGGTAACTTGGTTCACTTACTTCATTAGACTGAGCTTCTCTCGTTTAGCTTGTTTAATGGACTTAGCGACGTCTGGACTGAAGGCAGTTAGTCAAGTCACTGTCAGGAGCTGTATGCAAGACGGAATTCTAACTGCACTATGTATATTGTAATAATTAATTTAAGTTTTACCTCATATTACAGCCGCGCTTGCAGACCGAGTGTGGGTATTATGTTTTGATGTGTGTGTGTGTGTGTGTGTGTGTGTGTGTGTGTGTGTGTGTGTGTGTGTGTGTGTGTGTGTGTTACAAAATAACTCAAACAATTTTCATCCGATTTTAACCAAACGTGGTGGAAGAGTTGAAGGTCAGTCAAAGCGGAAGTTTTATTTTATGACAATAGATCAAAGGTCAAAGGTACAGGACTAGGTCAAACGCTGACTTAGTAAAATTAACAATCTTTTTTTTTTTTTTTTTATCCAACTGAGACTGTACTTCGGGAACGGCTGAGGATAAGACTAAAATAAATGGTTCATTGTCGGTTACAATCTGTTAAATATCATGGTCACAGGGCCAGGTCAAATTCTAATCCGTGTGTGTGTTTACTAGCCTTTATTTTCCAATTGTAGCTAATCTTGGGTTGAGGGTACAAGCCAAGAGTAAATTCACTGTTCTGAAAACATGATGTCAAATGCTTAAGTCACGTAGTAAGGCCAACTTAAGCATTTTTCTTCCAATAAATTTTTTTGAAATGTATGATTAATCCAAGGATAATGGGATTTCATTTTGAGAGCAATCAGTCGAAGATCAAAGTCACTGGGAATGGTCAAACGTCAACGTCAATGGGGAAAATTCAACTCAGACAGCCATATCTTACTTAAGCCACACTTGATGGAAAGATTAAGGGTTATTGCAAGAACGAAGGAATTAGATTTTCAAAGTCATCAGTGGAAGATCAAGGCCACTAGGCAAAGTCCAGTTCTCGGTCCTTAGACCAGTTGGTGGGAGCGGGTGTTGCGAGTCTGTGAGTGCTCCGACAAGTTCGTAAATAATTTGAGCATATGTTGACCCTATAGTATCGGTATATTGTTAAAGTAAAAATAAAGTCCATTCCCATTTATTTCATTTCTTTTCTTCTTTTTACTATTAAGACTGAACTATTTCAAGGTTAACATAGGCCTACATAAAATGAATTCAGCAGTAAGTTAGTTTCGTAAAATCTTGGTCAGCCCGCCCCTTACTTTTACCCAGTATTTGATTTTAGAATACTTATTATACGGAGTATTTGGAAATCAATGTTTTCTGGTTGTTCGGTCCATTTAAAAATTTCAAATGTGATTTTTTTTTTTTTCAGCATGGTGATTTTCTTCCTTTTTTTTTTTTAATGCCGACAAATATGACGAGACGGTTTACTAATCTAGCTAAACTAATTTGCTTTACATTGTACAATGGGTCATCCAATTCTCGAACCAGTTAAATTACAAGAAATTTGTTGTGTGAATGAAAAAAAGCATAAGGTGTCATGGTTGTAGCTGGTGGCGACCATCATCCACTCACTTGATGTAATGCTGCCTACATCTCCCATTCTCTTCCTCATTCCATCTCTGTGCCTGCCCTCATCTCTTCTTATTTCTCCCTCTCCTTCCTGTAACTTTTTATTACTCTTCTTTCCACTTCCCGTAGCTGCATACTGAGTGACAAGTCAAATGGTTCCATGTAACTTTATCTATCTATAGCCGGAAACCATAATCCAATAAGGGGTGGCCGTTTGTCTTTGAGTTAGTTGTTTAACGGGGAGAGGCATTGCAGTAAACCTCCGTCAACCCATTTGTTGACATGTAGGGAAAACGTGTGTTGGTTATATGGTTACCACCCAGCGTTGTTAATGGTTTCCTGGCTTACAGGAAACCGTGTGGTTTGTCACTCAATGTAATGCCACCTGAAAAGGAAAGAAGAGTAAGAAAAGGCGACAAGAAAGAAAGAAGAAATAGGAAGAGAAGAGGTCAGATATAGAAAAAGAATGATAAAGGTGAAGGAAGAAGTAGGCAACACTACATGAAGTGAGTGGATGATGGTCGCCACCACCTGCCTGTAACTCATAAAACTATATACAACATTGGGTGGTAACCAGTTATATGATCAAATTACGGAGTGAAGTGGAGTCTGCTTTGGAACCCTTGTTAACTGGGTGGAGAAACGCAAATGCGACTTCCACTCAGGAACCAAACCTCCATACTATTCTCCTCACTTCGCTGTGGAAAGGTGCTGTCAGCAGCAAGAGACAATTTTTTCTCTGCACGGGATTGCCTTTCAGGGGCGGTTGCTTGCTCCTGGATGATGATGAGTCTACTCGGCCAAACAAACTGGGGCTGATCAGCATCAACTTAAGTTGTCAGTATAAAAGGTCAGTTCTTGTTCTGCCAATAAAAGAAGGATCTCATTGTGAACGAAAATTTTCCAGGAATCGGAGTCAAGTTGTGTGAAAAGTATTTCTTTGGCAGAAATACCAGAATAATGCTTAACAGAGAAAAAGTTAGAAGCTATGTGGCTCAATGATTACTGGGTAAGACTCCTGATTTGTCTTTGACCATATTTTCTAGCGAATGTGACGGGCATTAAAAGTGGATACTGGTGCTATAGCCTTGTACATCGATGACAAAGACAGTCACTACATTAAACCCATTCCTTATTCATACATACCCGGCATGGAAAAGTATTAACCAGTTAACCATTATGACACATTACCTAATCAATGCTTTCCTTCGCTAGACGATTTTATTCAGCTTAAGGAATGTCGCTTAGAGTGAAGGGATTAAACGAACGGCATGTCGAACCCCTCCAGATCAAACGATTCTTTCCCGATCTAAACTAAATTGTCTGGTAGTAACAAGAATAAAATCAAAGATGCGTCATCGGATTCAAGCGGTTAAGTCTTGCTAGCCCTCTTTCACTCACTTTCTCATTCATTCACTGACGCTCTCTTTCTCTCTCTCCAAGGTTAAGGTGGGCCTCATACATACATATATAGATATACTGTATGTGGCATCAGAGATTTTTGAAAATGAGAAACTTTACCTTTTGTCAGAAGAAAAGCCCGCAACAGAACCACCATAGTGGGAAAAAGATGTGAAAAGGAAAGATATAAAAAGAGATGTTGAGATTTTTCACTGCGTACACAAAGGAACAGGAATAGCGGGAGTTTAAAAGATTACGGCGTAGTTTTTATTGTGACTATTTTTATGTGTAACTCCTGCAGAAGCGTACAGTGAAGGTGATTCAGAGCTAAGGGCGGTGACGGTACCAGGTATATATATATATATATATATATATATATATATATATATATATATATATATATATATATATATATATATATATATATATATATATATCATCATCAGCCATTTGAGTATCCACTGCAGGATCGGCCTATCCCAACCGAAGTGGGGACGATACAGCCAATGTATTTCTACCAAGTGGCTTAGGCTGTCTGGTAGAGACTGTATGTAGGGTGTGAAGTGCTTGTAAGTGTAATTGTAGTGTTGGAGTGGCTTTGGATATGTATGTAGTCTGTGAACCAAGTGTAAACGGCCCGCGCAAGCCTACTGGGTGCAAGCATACTTTATAGTATGGTACACTGGTTCAACCACAGCACCCCTGATGTCCGCCAAGCAGTACGTGGCCAGAAGAACGCTCCCATAGTTTTTTACCCTGTCGGGGCGCGAACCCTCGCTCTCCAGTGTACGAAAACGCACACTTTATCACTGTAACACAGAGGCTTCATATATATATATATATATATATATATATATATATTTATATATATATATATATATATATATATATATATATATAAACAGGTATATCAGATGTGTAACTGTGTCAAAGAGGTTCAGCTTTTACTTCGTCCGTTCAAGACGGTCTGATATACAGTTTGGGGATTGAACAAAATGTTTTAACACTAATCAGGAGACAAAAGAAATTTGTACACCAACTGGATGAGTAAATACAAAAAAAAAAAGCAAAGATGAACGTAAACTTTTAATTTTTCTAATATGCAGATTTTAATATGAGGGTAAAGAATGTACTACTGATGAAGTGAGATAACCAAGTACTTCTGGATTATTAATCGGGTTAAGAGATTAGTAGGAGTGATTTTTCAAACTCTTTCATTATGGTGACATCTTCTGTGTTACATTTTTGCTGTTACCAGATTGCATCATTCAGCTTAGGAGATACTTTATAAAACAGGAGGGTGAGGTAAAGCTTTTAGTTACAGCATCACTACAGTGCGGCTCTCGAAAGCTGAATATTAAAATCGCCTGTTAAGAGCATGGAAAAACTAAAAAAAATAAAAATAAATAAAAGACGTAGCCGGATTGACAAGATCAGAAACTGGTAGGAGCACTTCAGCACTAATATTCGAAGTGAACCAAAGAAAAGGGAAACAGAGGAGAAGGCATAAATAAAGGAGGTTTCTGTTAGTTGTCCTTGATGTCTGGATCTCAGCTTGAAACAGCATGAGGTCAGCACTGGGACAGATGCTGCCCGACAGAGATTAGATCAGAGGAGAGTCCACAATGTTGCGGAAATTTACCAAGGATGATTCAGGGAATTGTCCAGGATATCTCGTGGGGTCAGCCCCAGCAAAGGGACAATTTGGGAGACGTTGTTGGTCTCGCCGGGGACTCTTGAGACAAGCTGTTATCAGTCAGTGGGATCATTAAAAAATAATAATAATAAAGCACGATAACAGCCAGTACCACAGTACCCGATTTCAAGTGCTGGGAACCAAAACGCTGGCACAGACCGGGCCAGGTACTGGGACAAAGCAGACCTACGCCCCTAGCAGCAACATATGATCGTTTTTGCTTAGAGGTTACTTAAAGCTAATTAAGTAAAACTTTGCTTTAACTTTTAATTTCGCTTTTATTTGCGTGGTTTATGAGTAGTACAGACTGTAGCTGGCTATTCTCAGACATTTTGGTTATATACCCTAATTCATTTTTTATACGGTTCTTTCCCTCGGAGGTTAAATAAAGCTCACTAAACGAGATGTTAATGAGAAACCATGGATTCCTACACGACATTCTATATTAACGTAATTTATTAAACCTACTCCAAAGCAATTTGATTATTTCTTTACCGTGGGATTTTAATGCACTACGATAAGCAAGATGTTAACGATAGAAAGCTGGATACCGAAGTGGGTGAAACAAATGGTGATAGGATGGTCAGAAACCGGGAACCAGGAGTGGGAAAAAAGTACTGGCAAAGTGAGCAACATTATCACACAGGGAATCATCCGTATAGAAGAAAGAGCAGGTGCACGAAGTGATGTAATGAAATAAATGTCGACGTACAATGAGGTGGTGGGAAAAAGTAGAAAGCATGCAGGAAGCCAGGCTGACAAACAGAAAACATATACTTGAGGTAATTAGGAAAGTTGTAAGGGGAGCACCGCCAGATGTTTGGGAGGAGAGGTCGAAAAATGCACAGGTGAGGGTGCAACCAGGGGAAGGGGAGCTGCGAGAACCAAGGGATGTAACCATAAAGGATCCTTGCCACTTTTACGTGAAAAGAACTGAATTACTAACCTAAGTCATTTTACTTGGTCATATTTTTACACTTTAATATATACTCTGATATGACTGTGAAATGTTTGGAAGCAGCAAGAGTAAAGATAAAAGTGTAGGCAAACAATCTTTCATACAATTAAAGCTTAAGAAAGCTTGCGACAGGTATCATAGATGAACAGAAAAGAACAGTCTGAAAATATGACATGGCCAGGTAAAGGAAGATATATTGAGTCTCATAACATGGCTATAATTTCTGCCAAGCTCACTTCTGCACCCCCTGATTAATCACACTTGTTTCTTCACACCTTCAAGTAAAGACTCTTATATCAGTTCTCTGATGACAGCATATATTACTTATATATCCCATTTTCATTGCCTTCTCCCTTTAAGCATACAAATGCCTAATTTCCGTACAGTAATAGGGTCACCTAGCATAAAGCAGTTACCTATTCAGTTACCTTTAATTCTTGATCATAACCCTCATAGCACCAGCCACTCCATCTTGCATTAAGTTTAATTCTTCAGTTTTCCTTTTTTCAGATCAAGTGAATAAGATTATATATAGTATTCATTCATGATGTGAACACACGAAAGAAATCATAGGAATATATCGGTGAATTTTCTTTAACTGCCTTCCATTAAGCATTCCACGTGTCAGATCCTGAGTTAATAATATGCAATAAAAGCTTTAACGAAGACTGTATACTACAGATATTCATTTCTTTGACTTAATATTAGGTAACTTATAAATAGGTATATTATTATTATTATTATTGCCTACACTTCAATCTGCTTACTCTTCTAGCACCAAAATAACAGTCACAGATTTGCGACTGTACCACTCGACAACGCATTTAACTCTGTACGTCTCTTTTTTCACGTACTCGTACCTAATTATAGTTTTCAGGTATCAGTTGTATGTCATTAAGAGTCTTAGCTATGCGAAAGATGCGAGTAGAAAAAAGAAAGTCTTAAATTTACATGCTTGTCGAACTTCACCAGTCAGTAAGGCAGACGATCACCTTTTGTTAAGTCCCAGCCTCCCTCGAGAACACAATTTGCAACAGCCGATACTGCATCTATGTATACCTATTTATACTGTCAGACGAAGACGGACAGTGAGGGAAACAAGCTGCGCCCAACTGTCTAACCGGACTCCAGTGATAAGCGAATGGATATGCAGACCATTTCTGTCCTTTGTTCCTTTTCATCACACACCATTTCAATGGTAACTAGGACGACAATACCTCCATCCTCTGTGTGTTCCTTTTCATCACACACCATATCACTGGCTACTATGGCAACTCCTTCCTCTGTTTGTTCCTTTTCATCACAGACCATTTCACTGATTACTGTGACGATAATTTCTGACTGTAGTTGGGGAAGTATGTGCGTCTTTTCCTACTGCATTAAAAACAGTAAGGAGCAGGGTTAGGTTGATGTTACTGCAATGATAAGCAAATCTGATCCATTTCACGAGATGGCGTGTAACAGTTTCTACGAAATTTGTGATGCCATTTACCTACTTCCGGATCCAGCCTGCCCCATTTGTCATCGTGAGAAATAGGGTTATGGCGATGTTGATGCACTGCCCGTAATTAGGTCTGTTGCAGAGACGTTAATGTTGAGGGAGTACAATATGCAAGTTGATTAATGCTTTACAGGCTGGTAAACTGTGAGGAAGACTCGGAAGGAAGGGCGCTGTGTGTGTGTGTGTGTGTGTGTGTGTGTGTGTGTGTGTGTGTGTGTGTGTGTGTGTGTGTGTGTGTGTGTGTGTGTGCGCGCGCGCGCAAATGCTGGCAGGTTTGTGGTTGTGTGTGGGCATACTGTTCTTCCACCTTTAATGTGAACGGAAGCGGACAATAAACAGCGAAATATAGCGAAAATCAATGGGAGAACAGTTAAAGTAATGCACCAGGAGCAAGACAAAATGACCCGAATTCTCCCTGTAGCTGGAGATACCTAACGTATTTTCCCTAGCGATTTACTTTGCACTTTACATGCTAATATTACACTCCTGAAGATATTGACAGTATTTGCTTTTTTTTTTTTCAGTTCTAAAGCATTTTGTTTTAGTTTAATTTTTTACATCTTCAGTATAATCATGGCGAGTGATGAGAAGGGTGGGTGGTGAACTGAATGAAAGGAAGGCACTGATTGATTGTGTGTGTGTGGATGAAAGTGATGCAAAGATGTGTAATGGATGCAAGAGCATATAGAGGTTGGGGGAGTGGACTTTCTGACCACTACTTGGTGGTGGCCAGAATTAGGATTCAAGTAAGATGGAGGAATAGAAGAAGGGAGAGACTAGAGGAAGGAGTAGTTGCAAGGAGAGTGGAAAGGTTAGAAGAGGATGAGAAAAAGGCAGAGTATAAGAGAGAAGTGGAGGAACGATTGGGCAAATATGAATTGGAGCAGATGGGAGACGTGGAAGGTGTGTGCAGGATAGTTAGAGAAGAAATATGTGCAGCATGTGATGTGGTGTGCGGAAGGAAGAGAAGACGGAGGGGGGTGCAAGGAACAGCGTGGTGGACTGAAGAGGTGAGACAGGCTGTGGCACAAAAGAAGAAAGCATACAATGAATGGATGAGAAATAGGGGCGTGGAAGAAGTTGAGAGACGGAAGAGAGAGTTATATGTAGAAAGAAAGAGAGAGGTGAAAAGATTAGTAAGAGAGAGTAAGAAGAGAGTGGATGAGGAATTTGGAAGGAATTTGAGTGTAAAGTGGAGGGACTGTAAGAAAATGTTCTGGAAAGAGGTGAAAAGAGTAAGACAGGGTGGAAGTGAAGTTAGCAGGGGAGTGAAAGATAAAAATGGTAGATTACTAGTGGAGAAGGGAGAAAAAGTGAGCAGATGGAGAGAACACTTTAAGGAATTGTTGAACATAGAGGATGGAAGTAATGCGAGTGTAATTGGCTGGGGAATGGCTGGGAGAAAGAGGGAGGTAAGAAGACAGGAAGAAATCAGTAGGATAGAAGTTGTGGAAACAATGAAGAAAGTTAAATCGGGGAAAGCCCCAGGAATTGATGGAGTGTGTGGTGAAATGCTGAAGCATGGGGGAGAGATAGTAGTAGAATGGATGTGGAAGATGTGCAGATTGGCCTGGGAGGAAGGTAGAGTCCCGGAGGATTGGAAGTAAGGTATAATTATTCCCTTGTACAAAGGAAAAGGGGAAAAAGAAGTGTGTGGTAATCATTTGTCTTCTTAGTATAATAGGAAAAGTGTATGGTAGGATACTTATTGACAGAGTTAGAGAAAGAACAGAGAAATTAGTGGGAGAAGAACAGGGAGGCTTTAGGAAGGGAAGAGGTTGTGTAGATCAGATATTCATTCTTAGATCTTTAGTGGAAAAGTTTCTAGAGAAGGGAAAGAAGTTGTATGCGGCTTTCATGGATTTGGAGAAAGCATATGACAGGGTGGATAGACAAGGATTGTGGAAAGTGTTAAGAATATATGGAGTAGATGGGAAGTTGTTGAATGCTGTGAAGAGTATGTACGATGGTGCGAAGGCTGCAGTGCGTGTGGATGGTGAACTAAGTGAATTTTTCTCTTTGAAAGTTGGGTTGAAACAGGGATGTGTCATGTCTCCATGGCTGTTCAATCTGTACATGGATGGGGTAATAAAAGAGGTACAAGGTAGGGTAGTGGATGTTGGAGTGGCCCTGGTGAGAGAGGATAGTGTTTGGAAACTCCCTGTACTGTTGTTTGCAGATGATACTGTGTTGTTGAGTGAAGACGAAGGGGAGCTGCAAGGCTTGGTGGATGAGTTTGGGAGAGTGTGTAAGAAACGGAATCTAAAGGTGAATGTAGGGAAGAGTAAAGTGATGGTCTTTGAGAGGGGTGAAGTCAGTGAATGTACAGCGAGGTTGGATGGTGAGGAATTGGAAAATGTGAGTACGTTTAAGTACTTGGGTAGTGTGATGAGTAAGGATGGAGGTTTAGAGGGTGAAGTGCTTGAAAGGGTACAGCAGGGAAGAAAGGTTGCTGGTTCTTTGAAAGCAGTGATAAGAAACAGGGAAGTGAGCATGGAAGTGAAAAAGTTACTACATGACAGTATTGTGATACCAACTCTAACGTATGGAAGTGAAGCTTGGACGTTGTTGGAAGGACACAAGTCAAGAGTGAGAGCAGTGGAAATGAGTTATTTAAGAGGAGCCTGTGGAGTCACATGGAGAGACAGGCTGACGAATGAGGATATAAAGGAGCGTTGTGGTGTGGATGTGGATGTGATAGGAAGCGTTATGAGGAACACACTGAGATGGTTTGGCCATGTGGAGAGAATGGAGGGTGAAAGACTGACGAAGAGAGTGTATGTGAGTGAGGTGGAGGGGGGAAGAGGGAGGGGGAGGCCGAGGATGAGATGGAGGGATGGGATGGAGAAGTATATGAGAGAGGGAGGTGTGAGTCGGGAGCAGGGCAGTGAAATGGCGGGGGACAGGGTAACGTGGAGGCGATTTTTTTGTGGCCACCCCAAACGGGATTGAGGCGTCTGGCAATAGATAGATAGATAGATAGATAGTATAATCATTACTCTGGACTGGAGGATTGTTATTGTTTTAATGGCTAATGAAGGCTTTATGTAACTAAGAGATTTCATTCATATTTAGGGGCTCGTAATGATGGAGAGAGAGAGAGAGAGAGAGAGAGAGAGAGAGAGAGAGAGAGAGAGAGAGAGAGAGAGAGAGAGAGAGAGAGAGAGAGAGAGAGAGAGAGAGAGAGAGAGAGAGCACCTTAGTGTGTCCGGGTCACAAGGGAAGGGGGATGATCAATGGCAGGCAGGGGCTATTGGAGTGAGTCAGGGGCTGCAGGCCAAGAGGGACACAGGGGATGAAGTGGACAGATAAACACAGTGAATGACTATATGAAAGGCAGTTTAAGCCCTACCAGGGGAAGGGTAGGTTTGTTGATAAAAGTTGGGACAAAAGTCTTTGGTTTTGAGCGTCCTTTACGGAGACATGTACAGCATATTTTATTGCACATTTCAAAACATGAGAACTGATGAACACAGCGAATGTTTAAATAAATGGCAGCTCAAGTCTCGTTCAAGGAAGAGGGGAGGGAGAAACGTATGCTATTGATACTTATTCAACAAAATAAAGAATAAGGTATAATACTGTAAATAAAAGATGACAGACGAGGAGACTGAATGACTTTCAAAACGAATTCGAGCCACATTTAGGAAAGAGTAGTCTTGCTGATAATAGCCAGAACAAAACTCATCCTCTGTTGGTATTCATTAAACTAGATTATAACATCAGATAAAAAGGACAAATATATATACAAGTAAGCCTATACACAAAGTCAGTACAGTATATAGATGGAAACGAGTTCAAGATTTTGAAGGGAAAGGAGCAGGTTAGTTGACAAAAGAAAAAGGGGAGGGGGAGGCAAAAATTCTCCTATGTTATGTATTATGAGAAGCATCACATAACGTGAGTGTCTAAAGGAAGTGGAGTTTAAACCTTCCTCAGGGAAAAGGGAAATATACTGGCAACAGCCTGAAAAATGTAACCTACTGTTAGTAATACAAAAATATTACTTAAATGCGGATATATATATATATATATATATATATATATATATATATATATATATATATATATATATATATATATATATATATATATATATATATATATATACACTCATCTTAAATGTCGAGAGCAACTGCCTAGCCCCGGGCTCCTACACTCCTCATGGGGCAATGTAGGATTGGATGATGGATATATATATATATATACCGGTGTGTAGAGAGAGAGAGAGAGAGAGAGAGAGAGAGAGAGAGTATACTTGCAAATGAGTATATATTGTATAAGTCTAACTCTGCAAATGGAGTAATTTATGGATTTAAACTAGGGAAAACGTAGTCAGTTACTCTAGTCCACTGCTTAGAATATACAGTACCGGTACGTATACAGCATCTGACAGAAGTGAATAAGTAAACAGATTCAGTGTCTAAATTAAAGAGAGTTTATGATTTACTGATAAAACTCGGGAGGAAAATTATTCTTCTTTGAGCATCCCATGAACTGAAATGCACAAAATGTTTTAAGACGCATAAGAGTAGACGGATAAACAGAGTGAATGTCTAAACAAATGAAGCCTCAGTCTTACCCAGTAAAGGGGAAAGTAACAAAGAAAGAATAAGTGGTGCCAGGCACAACAAACCTCGCTCGAAAGCAGTTTTTTTTATATTCAACCGTTTTCAAGTTATAGCCCTCTGATAATCTGTGCTCTTGCGTGTGAGCTTTCAAGGTCACTCAAGTTCAAAGGTCATGGTACAATTTTAAAAGCCCATATGGGACATCCTATATGCTGATAATAGTTAATATCAATCTTCACCCAGTTTCGAGATATAGTCCACTGAATAACCGTGACCTTGAGTTTAAGCCTTTCGAAGTCACTCAAGGTCAAAGGTCTTGGTGCCAAATGAAACTCATAATGGGAGTTCCTTTCTGTTTATAATGGTAAATATCTCTGTCTTCAACCGGTTTCAAGTTATAGCCCTCTGAAAATCCGTGACCTTGATTTTGACCTTTCAGTGTTACTCGATTGCCTCCAGAATTTCATCATTTTCTTTTGGGACCAGTATCCACATATCCAACGTTTCATGTAATTTCACTCAGCCGTTCTTCCGTAATGGTGCTAACAAAAAAAAAAAAAAAACAGAGAACGAAATTAACAAACTCGACCAAAGATAATACCTCGCAGGAATCCGTCTGGACAAGGTAAAAAATCACGTCTATTTCCTTATATGATGAGCAGACATATAACCAGTAAATGTCTAAATAAGAGTGAGTTTAAGCCTTAATCAGGAAAAGGGGAGGTTTCTTGACAAATGCCAGGATAAGAACATTGTAATCGAAATGTTCTATAAATCAAAACATACATTATACAACATCATATATGGCTGGACATTCAGTCGTAGTGCAGGCCTTAAAAAGAAAAAAAAAAAAAAAAAAGGGGGAGTTTATGCCATACTCAGAAATAGAACAGGTTTACTGAGAAAAGCCAGCACATAAGTGTTATACTGTGAATACTCCGTAGACGTTGTTACGAAAGTAGACTGATAATGAAGGAGAATGTTTCAAAGAGTGCAAGTTTAAGCCTTACACGTGGCAAGGGGAGGCTGCCTGACAAAAGTCAAAAGAAAAATGCACCATTGTTAGAACCCTATGTACATTATTATACAAGTGGGCAAAAAAAAAAAAAAAACTGAATTTCTAAATGAAAAATAGTGTAATCCTCACTCAAGAACGGAACTTTTTTATTTTTAACACAGACAAGGGAAAAGTGTTGGAATACGAGTATTCTGCTGATTAAAATATACGGTATCGCCTTTCGTATAATAAGCATTATATAAAATGAGAGGACATCCCCATACCACTGATCATATAGTACGATGAGGTCTTCATTATTTGATTCTTGCTGCCATTAGATGGTTTTATTCAGTTTAGTGGAACTCAGTAGAGGTGGAGTGGTTAGACACAGTTTATATTAAAGCAGTGTATGACATCTTACTGAATAAGTTTGATGATCGATAAACACAGTTATTGTAAAATTCAAATGTACTTAAGGCCTGTGAACAAGAAAACTAGTCACGATGATTCTCCTTGCCCATTTCTTTATTTTACATATACACAAAATGGATGATAAAATTGCTATATTTTATTACTATTTTGATTTACAAGGATGTAGATGCGTTTTTTTTTTTTTTTTTTTTTTTTTCACGACATACATTTTTCTGTGTTCATTTACATAGATGTAAGATGAAAGACACAAAACTTTGTTCATCATTCTTGACAACCAAATGTCATTAACTATCCACACACTGTCATCACATTTCTTTCATGATTTTTTAATGCAAAAGTTTAGTGTCCTTCTCATCCCTCGTTATACAAGTGATGAGCTCGGAAACAGTCTTCCTCTGACTTTCTCTCTACCTATAAGGTGAGACCTTCAAACGAAAAATATTCAGTCATCTCACAGTGAACGCAGTGTAATATTTGATCTATATCTCGTTGAGTGAAACAGTTCTTTGTTTTCTTCTTTCTGAAGGAAAAGCCCCAAATTAAACTACCTACAGTATGTTTTATGGAGTCCACACTTCACCAAAGTCCACTGCATTCCCCTCCTCCTACTCCGTTCGAGACACACACACACACACACACACACACACACACACACACACACCAGAATAAAAGTGTGGAGGAAGCAAACCCAGTAGTAAAAAATATGTAGTTCTCACATCTCAGAGCGGCTGCATCCGAGAAGAAAAAACAAGGACTCTAGAGATAGTCCGGTTGCTGTCTGCTGGTGCTGGCTGGTGAGGTAGTAAGCAATAGGTGCGGTCGATGTTACATCATCGACACCCTTTCGGGAGTGTTAATGCCTCCCATATAGTCTCGAAACTGTCAATAGTTCCTTTAAACTAACTTGCAACTGCCTGTATTCCTTAATCTTGTCAGGTGTTTAGTATTCTTATAATTGCATCATACATCATTACAGGTATACGTCAATATTTCATAACATGACTGCGAGCGATGTTTACTCTCACATAAGTTTTGAAATGAGTGGCTCTGCCCGACCCGACCGTCACGCTAACCAGAAGCTAATAAGTTCAGTTCTAAGTGAAGTAGAGTTTTTTTTTTTTCCCCTACATGTGGTACATTCATTCTATAAATTTTGTTAGCAACTAAAAAATCACCCATAAAACCGTAGGAATCCCTTGGAATCTCGAACTTTCCAAGTGTTCGGCTCTAATCGGTGAAAGCCTCGTTTACGAAATCAAAATAAAAAGGATTTTCCGTCGTAACACTGCTTTTGGCATCAATATAGGAGATTTCGCCTACAATTTTATATCAGAAGGAAACTTTATAACATGGAGCTCGCGCGCCCGCACACACACACACACACACACACACACACACACACACACACACACACACAGTATACTTCCTATCATTATAATCTTCCCTACCTCACACAGCGTGAGAAAATAAACATGGAATTTCCCGTGCCTTCTTCCATCATAGTAAAACTTACAGCTTCGCCCGAAACTGTTCTCCGATACCCATAGTTCCACCCTGACCTCCCTTGGAAGCCAACTCAAGAATTTTACGAGAAACCGGAGGGAATTTTGAGGAAGTTTATTTTCTCAGGCTGCGATACAAATAATATAAATAGTACAGACTATTGGTTCAAAAAATGGGGGGGATTCTGGTATATATCCCCAACAGAATAGGGATAATGTCCTTGGTAATAACAGGCTGTACATATTATTAGACAGACTAATAAAATGGGTATTGTAGCGAGGCCTTTTTATTACAAGAGACTCGCGGAGACAAAGCATAGTGTACCATAGAAACCTGGGCACAGAAAACGGGATCCAGAAAAGAAAAAAATGTAGGAGCGGAAGAAAAATAAAAGCAGAAAGGAAAGCGAGAGGGGAGAGGGAAAAACAGAGTGAAAAATATAGAAGGAGTGATGCTACGGAAATGAGAAAATGGAGACGACGACCGTGGAGCAGTAGGAGGAAGAGAAGGGAAAGGAAGAGGACGAAGAGGAAGAAGAGGAAGGAAAGGAGAAGGAGAGGCGAGGGGAGGGAATGAAGCGTAGAGTGAAGGAACGTGCTGGGAGAAGAAAGCAAGCGATAATAGCCGAGGAACGATGGTTAAAAAACCGGAGAAGAGAAGGCGAGGACAGGGTAACTTTTGGGGAGAGAGAGAGAGAGAGAGAGAGAGAGAGGGGGGGGGGGAGAAGTTGCACAGCAAGAAAGGGAGAATATACACGATTATGACTGAAAAAGGACGGTGACTAGTGAGAAAATGTTATCAAGGGAAGAAATGACAAGGATTTTGAGACAAGATACAGATCAGATAAGTAGAGAGAGAGAGAGAGAGAGAGAGAGAGAGAGAGAGAGAGAGATGCGAGGGGGTAAAGGGGGCTGGGGAGGTAAGGGAGTGCCTGGGTGAGACGTGCTGGGAATACAGTGGCTGGTGTGAGGCTCATCCAGTTAACTCACTAGGGCCTGACCTGCTCCCATCCCCCACCATGACCTGCCTTGCCCTCTTATCTCCCCATACTGTTTGACCTACTCTCCTCCTAACCTACTATACGGTGACCTGTTGGGACCTTTTTGTAACATATTGGTTTTATGATGACTTAAATTGCTGTCTGTTCTACTATGTTCTTTTTCTGCTGTTACCTTCTACTGACCTGCTTCCATCCTCCTTTCGACCTGCCTTGCCCTCCTCTCTCCCCATACAGCCTGACCTACCCTCCCACTAACCTATTGTACGGTGACCCTTGAATGACATTCGTAACTAATGATCTGTTAACCTTCTTTACTGTTGACTTTATATGTTGCGATTTATTCCGATCTCTTGTGGTGATCTGTTCTACTATGAATTTGTACTGACCTTTTCCACTGTTACGTCTTGTCTTCTACTCTCTTGTGACCTAATCTGCTATTAACCAGATCTGCTGTCTTTATTATAGTCCTATTCTTCTGTGACCTAGAAGTGACTTTCTCTTTTGCTACCTGCTAGTGATCTTTTCTTCAGTGACGTACCAATCCTTGCTCTTCTAAGGATTACTAGTAATCTTCTCTTCTGTGTCCTAGTGACTTTCCCCTCCAGTACCCACTAGTGATCTTTTCTGTGACTTATTAGTGACCTGCACCCATATGACCTCACAAGGGATTTTCTATCTGCTGTAACCTACTCATATTTTTACTTTTCTCTGCTGAAACTTAAATTTGAACCCTTTAATGCGATTATCTCCATTTTTCTACTGTTTTCCTTCCACTGCTAAGGTATTTTTCTCATCTTTAGAAGGGCCTGTTGAAGAGATTATTTTTCCAGTAACTTCAACACAACCAAAGGCCTTCCATAAGCTGGTTGAATAAAATCTTTTGGTGGTAGCAAGAACAAACTAAACATGCCTGTTGTGATTTTTAAATGACTTGTGACCTCCTTTTGACTTATCCTTCCGTGACCTACTTCAGTGACCATTAGAGTGGCACGCCTGTTGTGATCTTCACCAGTTAGCGGCAGGCCTGTAAGTTTCTTTACTGGAATACCTTACTTGACCTACGATGACCTGCTGTGCTTCTAGCTACTACTTTCATTCGACGAACTTAAGGACAGAAATTTCCATCCTTTTGCAGCCTATCTCCTAAGGCATAAGGCAGAATAAAACAATGCTACAGATCTATACCTTCCATGTAATACTTTTTCGTGACCAGCACCATATTTTACTGTTAATCTCTTGCTACAGCTCAGCATTTAAGACAAAGAGATGGCATTTTTAAAACCTAATCATCATCATCATCATCATCATCAAGATGGGTCAGTCCACTGCAGAACAAAGGATTCTCCCACTTTCTACTCTGACCTATTGGCTATTAGATTGTTCCATCCATAAGGCATGGTAAATATCAGATTGAACTTGTGATAAATCTGAGTCACATACTTGTCTTAATGAGGCCTGATGCACTGTAATCTGCCACAAGTAATTAGTTGGCTGGAACCTACGAAACTGTAGTACTAGATCTCTAATTTGATCTGTTGTACTGTAAACAGTTTCTGGTAATTTCAGGCTAAACTTGTAAAAGGACAGAATTTTACCTCATCCCTTCAAAACTGTTATTTTTTTATGGCAGACAATTTTATTTGGCATAGAAAGAGTTCTCTAGAAATGAAGGGGTTAGTGACGGCTATATCTATCTCCTTTAGCTCGAAAAGTCTCTCCTAAGTTGAATGAAATTGTCAGTAAATAACAAAGAAACTTGAAAAAACTAATTGAACTGAGGGGTTAAATCAACCTACTGTGAATTCTTGTTCAGCAGATTTCTGCTATATAGCGTTCTTTCTCACCTGACAAATACCATTAACCCTTCTCAGCTCAGGTTAAGACCAGGTGCAGTGGAACAGCGAATCAGCTAGACTAATGGCTAAGGAGACTGATTTCTATCATATAATCGAGGCCCGATGAAATTCATAGTTTCATGCAAGCACGATTTGGTATTCAGTTGTGGGAATGGCTCTGTTCGTCAGGTGCAAACAAACACACTATGTAATTACAGGACTGGGACAGAACCTACTAAAGGGTAAAACTGGATAGGTCGGGGAAGGTAGTTGAAATTCAGAGTGGGAAGCTGAAGCTAGGACTGGATGAAGTTGGTTGGAGTAGTGGATTGAAATTAGGGTCAGTTAGTTTAGAAAATGATTTCAGTGGCGAGATTTAGGTCGTCACACTGGTTCGGCTGGAGTGCTCGTGTGTGTGTGTGTGTGTGTGTGTGTGTGTGTGTGTGTGTGTGTGTGTGTGTGTGTGTGTGTGTGTGTGTGTGTGTGCGTGTGCGTGTGCGTGTGCGTGTGCGTGTGCGTGTGTGTGTGTGTGTGTGTGCGTGTGTGTGTGTGTGTGTGTGTGTGTGTGTGTGTGTGTGTGTGTGTGTGTGTGTGTGTGTGTGTGTGTGTGTGTGTGTGTGTGTGTGTGCGCGCATTTGCGTGCGCGTGCGTGCGAGCGTGCGTGCGTGCGTGTCATTCTTAGGCTTAACGAATTCTGCTACGACAACTTCTGTGGCCTGTGCAGCAACCTGCGCCTATGTGATCAGCTACATTCATCTGCGGCTATCAAGATTCTTTTTAGTGATCATGATCCTATTCTGCTGATGTTAGTAGGCTCACACGCGCATCCTTTTTAGCCAAACGAATTTCATATTACACTTCAATAGTTTTTGTACGATATTCGCTTTGTATTAATCATAATTTTCAATACTCACATGCAAGGGATATCTATAACAACCCTTATCCACATTACCTAAGAAAGAAAGTACTGCTACGGAGATTCCTAAACCAATACCAATACGGCCTTTATTCTTCTCTGATGTGCTGTGATGTAAACTAGACTGCACAAGTGCGTTATTATTCTGTGCCTTCAGTGGTCTGGCTCAGATAATTATAATGTACTGAGTTTTGTGATCTGCGGACTTGCTCTGCCATCAATTTTTTTTTTTTTAATGTGAGGAAGAAGGAACCAAGGGTCACGAGCCCGCAAAATTGTTCCTTCCAAGAGAAAAACAAAATACAAGAGAGAGCCAAATTCAAGATCCGATCATTTCGAGATACCTGGACACACTGCTTTTGAAAGACTGGAGATCATAGGAAGCAGGAAATACAGACAGAGGGAGACAGTTCCAGAGCTGACCTGTTGCATAAATGAAGGACTGGTAGTAACGGTTAACTCCTGCATTAGAGAGTTGGACAGAAAAGGGATGAGAGTGCTGCTAGACGGGTGCTTCGCGCCCGTCGTAGAGGTGGAGGAATGCATGCCGACAGTTCAGAGAAGCAGTGACCATTGACGTAGCGATAGAAAAGAGATAAAGATGCAACAGTGCGGCGAAGAGACAGAGGTTGAAGGGAGTCAGTAAGAGGAGGAGAGTTAATAGACAAAAAGCCTTTGACTCCACCCTATTGAGAAGGGATGTACTGTATGTGGGGAGCCTCCCCACACATGAGAGTTGTACTCCACACAGGGGCGGATAAAACCCCTGTATAAAGTCAACAATTGTGCACGGGTAAAGAAGGAACGGAGTCGGCTTAGTTGCTCTCTTCCACTGACTTCCTTTGTTAAGAGAAGAGGTTACTGACCTGCTCCTGGGGTACTGTCTCGCAATGATAACTACGTTGCCACCTCGCCACCTAACTGTAATGACCAGTACTGCACCTTCTTTGCTATCCTTGTCTTATTCTAGTAATTTGATCATTCTTGTTGAAGCTGCCTTGAAAGGGTCAACTGGCCTACAGCAGTTATCCTCTCTTCTTATGTTATAGTGACCTGTTCTGATATGAAGTGTCATCGTGCCCTTCCTTCTCCGATAAGACTTGTTATAAGTGACCTCCTCTGATAGACTTGCTATAGGTGCTTGGTCTGATATGACATAATAATGACCTGCTCTGTTATGGCTTGGTATAGTGACCTGCTCTTGGAAGGAGATAAACTGACCTGTTATATGTCTTAAATTAGTGATGAACTAAGTAATCTGCTTCAGTGATCACAACGGTGCCCAGCTACAGTAGCTCTCTACTCTGATCTGGTGCAATGATTTGGTTTTTGACAACCAAAGTTAGTGGCTTCTGTCTTGATGAAATTCACCACGATAATGTTCCTTGTTATTCACTGTAACAAGGTCGATGGAAGCTCATGTCAGTTACCTATTAACAAAGTTTCCTAAGTTGTAGAGTCATCGACTAGCTACATCATAAAACTTGACTGAAGCGAAGTGTTTGACAGAGGATTCCTGTAATGGACGGCTGCAGATAGCTGCTCGTGAGTCACATACAATAGCCTATTCTGTTGTAACGTACTACTATGGCTTCTGCGTGCCAGCCTGCTACACTGACCTAACCCTTTCAGTGCCACAGATCACCTGTAAGCTTGCCAGAAACAGAAGAGAAGATGCAGTCGTACAGAAGAGTTTAATGGAGATTTACAGTTTACTGCATTTTTCTAGCTTTTACATATAATATTTATCAACTATAAGCGTTTGGAAAGATCGAATGTGCTAGTTTCAACTGTCAAGACTAACTTCATAATGAAGTGAGTCCAGAGTTACCAAGACCTGGTGCACCAACTCCTTGTTTTGAGACCGCCGTCCTTATACTGTTTACGTGAAACTGGCGATGTTATATATTTTTCTGTCATCTTACATTACCGCAGAGGTTAGTGTGGCCAGTTCTGCCGCGGCCTTCACCTATAATGTATTCCATACTGGCTCGCTTTACTATCGGAGACAAAGGTTTGACAACTATTTTTGTAGATCTACTTCACACATAGGATGTATCCGTCATTTCTCCCTTGATGCTTCGTATCAATATGAATTATCTGTGGCCCGAGAGACGTTCTAGTTCTCTCCCATGGTAATAATAAATGTCAGCAGAGGACAGTGACAGACGAAATACAATAGATTAAATATTGGACGAACTTTTATCCCAGCTGTATTGTGACTGTAATCCTTTTCTGACGGGGGTAGGCTCGTCCCAGATACCTCTTCCGTTAATATTAAATGCTGTTTATCATATTTCAGTATCCACTTTCATACTAGTTATCTCGTATGATCCCCTGTATGAACAACTCAGATATTATATCCCAGCAATTGCCTGAGATTTTATTCAGTTAAAAGTGTGCCACAGCAGATCGAGCTTATTAATAACAAAATCAGCTTCTCAAATGGTGTGCTATATACAGAAATAAACTGTACTCTTTTTCTAACTTGGTCTAAAATTGCCATGTATCCGTCTTGTATGTTGGGCTGTGACAAAAGACGAACACTACACTATGATGTATCTATCTATCTATCTATTGCCAGACGCCTCAATCCCGTTTGGGGTGGCCACAAACAAATCGCCTCCAAGTAGCCCTGTCCCCCGCCATTTCACTCCCCTGCTCCCAACTCACACCCCCCTCTCTCATATACCTCTCAACCCCATCTCTCCATCTCATCCTCGGCCTACCCCTCCCTCTTTCCCCCTCCACCTCACTCACATACACTCTCTTCGTCAGTCTTTGACCCTCCATCCTCTCCACATGGCCAAACCACCTCAGTGTGTTCCTCATAACACTTCCTATCACATCCACATCAACACCACAACGCTCCTTTATATCCTCATTCGTCAGCCTGTCTCTCCATGTGACTCCACAGGCTCCTCTTAAATAACTCATTTCCACGGCTCTCACTCTTGACTTGTGTCCTTCCAGCAACGTCCAAGCTTCACTTCCGTACGTTAGAGTTGGTATCACAATACTGTCATGTAGTAACTTTTTCACTTCCATGCTCACTTCCCTGTTTCTTATCACTGCTTTCAAAGAACCAGCAACCTTTCTTCCCTGCTGTACCCTTTCAAGCACTTCACCCTCCAAACCTCCATCCTTACTCATCACACTACCCAAGTACTTAAACGTACTCACATTTTCCAATTCCTCACCATCCAACCTCGCTATACATTCACTGACTTCACCTTTCTCAAAGACCATCACTTTACTCTTCCCTACATTCACCTTTAGATTCCGTTTCTTACACACTCTCTCAAACTCATCCACCAAGCCTTGCAGCTCCCCTTCGTCTTCACTCAACAACACGGTATCATCTGCAAACAACAGTACAGGGAGTTTCCAAACACTATCCTCTCTCACCGAGGCCACTCTAACATCCACTACCCTACCTTGTACCTCTTTTATTACCCCATCCATGTACAGATTGAACAACCATGGAGACATGACACATCCCTGTTTCAACCCAACTTTCAAAGAGAAAAATTCACTTAGTTCACCATCCACACGCACTGCAGCCTTCGCACCATCGTACATACTCTTCACAGCATTCAACAACTTCCCATCTATTCCATATATTCTTAACACTTTCCACAATCCTAGTCTATCCACCCTGTCATATGCTTTCTCCAAATCCATGAAAGCCGCATACAACTTCTTTCCCTTCTCTAGAAACTTTTCCACTAAAGATCTAAGAATGAATATCTGATCTACACAACCTCTTCCCTTCCTAAAGCCTCCCTGTTCTTCTCCAACTAATTTCTCTGTTCTTTCTCTAACTCTGTCAATAAGTATCCTACCATATACTTTTCCTATTATACTAAGAAGACAAATGCCCCTATGATTACCACACACTTCTTTTTCCCCTTTTCCTTTGTACAAGGGAATAATTATACCTCACTTCCAATCCTCCGGGACTATACCTTCCTCCCAGGCCAATCTGCACATCTTCCACATCCATTCTACTACTATCTCTCCCCCATGCTTCAGCATTTCACCACACACTCCATCAATTCCTGGGGCTTTCCCCAATTTAACTTTCTTCATTGCTTCCACAACTTCTATCCTACTGATTTCTTCCTGGCTTCTCACCTCCCTCCTTCTTCCAGCCATTCCCCAGCCACTTATACTCGCATTACTTCCATCCTCCACGTTCAACAATTCCTTAAAGTGTTCTCTCCATCTGCTCACTTTTTCTCCCTTCTCCACTAGTAATCTACCATTTTTATCTTTCACTCCCCTGCTAACTCCACTTCCACCCTGTCTTACTCTTTTCACCTCTTTCCAGAACATTTTCTTACAGTCCCTCCACTTTACACTCAAATTCCTTCCAAATTCCTCATCCACTCTCTTCTTACTCTCTCTACTAATTTTTCACCTCTCTTTCTTTCTACATATAACTCTCTCTTCCGCCTCTCAACTTCTTCCACGCCCCTATTTCTCATCCATTCATTGTATGCTTTCTTCTTTTGTGCCACAGCCTGTCTCACCTCTTCAGTCCACCACGCTGTTCCTTGCACCCCCCTCCGTCTTCTCTTCCTTCCACACACCACATCACATGCTGCACATATTTCTTCTGTAAATATTCTACACACACCTTCCACGTCCCCCATCTAATGTAAATCATTAAAAATGTGCTTTGTAAAGGATGTAGAGCAGTAGTATTATCTTACTCTACCACTGGGCTGCTTGAAATAATAATCAAAAGGGCGATAATTTGAGCCTAGTTAAAGTTTAAAAAAGAGTATAGTAGGAAAGGAACGGAACATTCTCTGAAGCCCACGAAAATACATCCCTCTTTCTTCCTGGGTGAGGCAACGCATTATAATAACTGCCTGGATGTCACTCATGATTATGTTCTGACTTTATGTTCAGTAGTATCGAGTTACCTCAATAATGACAACAAAGCGATCCTGGTTTGACTTATCCCACGGCGCTGAAATACAGTATTTCCAGTATTGTGCTATGCAAAATACTACCTAATCAAACTCTGTTATATCCTGCCTACATCTCAGACACACCTCACAATTTCAAACCTTACCGTTACAGAGCACAGTGCTACCACCCCGTAATCACAACTAACACCTTACACTGCTACTCTCATAACACTGACACACCACCACATCATACGCACATCACTAACCATCACACCTCACACCGCCATATACACGGCGCCAGACACACTACACCCCTCCCCCCCTACAACACAATGAGTGAAATAGTGAGTAGTTGTGACACAAAGACTTAACTTTTGCAACGTAAATGATAAGTATCTGATTTGCCGTGATTTGCTGCGTCATGAACTATAAATATTTGCTCGCTTAGCCTTTGAGGTAATCAAGTGTGCAGTTTTCTCTTAATCTGCTCAGTCACGAGGTAAGTAGCCATTCCTTGGTCAATAAGCTGTTCTTTCCTTAGTTGTTCTGCCGTGATTTGTTCTTCCGATGCTATAAGCAGTTCAGTAACTAGCATGTGCACCACCTCGACTTGCTATTGCCTACCTTCATTTCAGAGATCAGTTGGCCTGGTTTGGTGTTGAAGTATGGTACACATTAGCATATTTATTTCTACTTTAACCTCTACTTGCTCTACCATGATCTGCCCAACCGTGACCTGTTCATCTTTGACCTGATAATCTCCTCTGTTGTGCTGTTATTAATGCTAGTAGCATGTCCTTTCATTTGTCTGAATATGTTAGCATCCTCTTAGATCTGTCTATGACATACACAGGGTCTGACACAAATACACTTAGCCTCTTACGAGATTTACGTTTTCACCTGCATTATTCTTCATACAGCCACCCCGTCCTCATTTGTGCTTCGCCAGCTTAAGGATGAGTTAATTCTGTTTATCACTCTGACTCTGAGGAGGTTCGGACCCGTAATGAACCGAATATGGCCTAATACAGATTCTCATACAGTTCGGCCGTCATCGTCTGGCCACGACCTGTTCTGCCGTGATTTCTGCTACTGTGTTCTGCTCTTCTGTGATCCGCCTTGCCGTGACCTGTGTTGCCATGGTTTCATCCACAGCCAAACACTGAACCAGTATAACCATCACCATCATTTCCAGCCTCACCGAGAGGGCGCAAAATTAGCATTCAAATCCCGCCCTCAACACTGTATCATCGCAAGCTTATCGCCGAAAAAACACTAACGCAATTATGCTTTTTTGCTCTCAATTATGCTTGATAGGTAATTATATAATTATAAATTGCATTATTAATACGGGCGCAAATGTCAGGTCAAACCCGACCTTTATGCTGCTGGCTCCATTGTGCTTGTTGGTGTTTGTATTTCAGTGTTTATTTTCCTGCTAATGTGTTATGTGGTTTGTGTGTAGTTTGTTGTGGCATTTTTATTGGTGGTAGTAAGGGACACCTTCACGCTGTGGCACCGATATGACTGGGAAGTGAAGCCGTCTGGTTATGCAAACGTTCCTCAGACCCCTCCGAATCCCACCCAGAAGGATAATGGTGGACCGAAGAAGAGCAATTTTCATTCTCCAGTCCACCGGGTTTACGTATCAAATGAACCAGGAGCTACAACCAATACTACAGCCAGCAATTTTTATTAGCTAGGTTGTGCAATGATTGGAGCTGTTGGCCCGTATACGTGTGGTGTTCAAGATCATAGGTAAAGTAAAGTAATATGGGTTACATGATCTGACACTCTTGGCTGACTTAAGGTAGTTAAACAGATTACGGTAAGGTAGTTTGGCCATTTCGAGAGGATGGAGAACGAGAGACTAACGAGGAGAGTGTATGTTAGTGAGGTGGAGGGGGGGGAGAGGGGGAGGGAGACCCAGGATGAGATGAAAGGATGGAGTAGTGAGATATATGAGAGAAGGGGTTGTGAGCTGGGAGGAGGGCAACGAAATGACAGGGGACAGGGCGACATGGAGGCTTTTCGTTAGTAGTTGCCTCTTACGGGATTAAGGCGTCTGGCAATAGATAGAAAAACAGATATATAGACAGATTAGGCAAGGTAAGCTGAGTCGGGTTAATAGAACTGGAATCGAAGGAGTCTGTTGTAGCTGCTTTAAATTTAGTAGCTAAGGACAATGTATACCCTAAAACTTGATGGCACTTTTTTGTTATATCCAAACAATTTTATTTAACTTGCGATTTATCAGATGGGACATTTTAAATATAGCGTGCAATACCTCTTTCAATGAAAGAGGGCTCCCAACAGTGAAATGAAATCAACTAGCTGTAATAAGCAGGAGATAAGAAAGAGTCGTCACAGTTAAATAGGTTTTGTTAGGATGGATGAGATTAGGCAAGTTAAGAAATGAGTTATTTGAGAGGAGCCTGTGGAGTCACGTGGAGAGACAGGCTGACGAATGAGGATATAAAGAAGCGTTGTGGTGTTGATGTGGATGTGATAGGAAGCGTTATGAGGAACACACTGAGGTGGTTTGGCCATGTGGAGAGGATGGAGGGTGAAAGACTGACGAAGAGAGTGTATGTGAGTGAGGTGGAGGGGGGAAGAGGGAGGGAGAGGCCGAGGATGAGATGGAGGGGTGGTGTGGAGAGGTATATGAGAGAAGGGGGTGTGAGTTGGGAGCAGGGCAGTGAAATGGCGGGGGACAGGGCGACTTGGAGGCGATTTGTTTGTGGCCACCCCAAACGGGATTGAGGCGTCTGGCAATAGATAGATAGATAGATAGAAGAAGTTGGATATAACTTGAGGTGGGTACTCTAAAAATTACATTAATACAAGTTGCCGTAAGATAAAATGTGCCTGGAAAGTCTAACTGCAGTCGGCAACAGTAGGTGTGGTGGTGGTAGCATTGAGGGAGTGTGTGGAGTGTGGGAGTTATGACAGTGTGAGGTGCAAAAGCGTGAGGAGTGGCATGTGAAGAGTGACTGTGTGTGTGTGTGTGTGTGTGTGTGTGTGTGTATGTATGTGTGTGTGTGTGTGTGTGTGTGTGTGTGTGTGTGTGTGTGTGTGTGTGTGTGTGTGTGTGTGTGTCGGTAAGGGGGGGGGTTGCAGTGTGAGATGTGTGAGAATAGTGACAATGTAAGTATCTGGTAGTGTGGCAATTTATTGTCTGGCGGGGTAGGGTGTGTTAATGCTGTCTCAGTGTGAGTGCGACAGCATGAAGTGTGACAGTGTGAAATGGGGCGGTGGAAAGTGTGGCAGTGTGTTAATTTCCCCAGCTGCCTGTTAACTTTACAAATGTCCTATGCAAGGCAATCGTACAAGTGAGTTAGGAAGTATGTAAGAAGTTCATGTGTGTGTGTGTGTGTGTGTGTGTGTGTGTGTGTGTGTGTGTGTGTGTGTGTGTGTGTGTGTGTGTGTGTGTGTGTGTGTACATCAGAGACATCGCACAAACTAAAAACATTTCCATAATGAGAATGTCCAATATTTCATTAAAGATTGGTGTGACGTCGCGAATCTTCAAAAATAAACTCAGAGTCTGGAGTGAGAATACCAAGAAGGAAAAAAAATGGGAGCAGGTTTTTCCTTTGGCGACAATTTTCATTTCCTGGCACAACAAGGCCAGTGTGATATCGTGACTGGTGTCCCCAACAGCAGAACCGTTCCTGTGCTCTACTTTATCATTTTATCTGGTATTCGAGCAGTATACTGTACCGATATGTGAATTTTTATGCATACTGTATAATGTTTTGCTTCCCTTATGTTTTTTAATATGTAGGAAAAAAAATTGCGGCAATAAGGCCTCAATACATCACTTCTCGCAAGGAAGAGCAAATCAGTAGCCCTAAATTGGTATTTTCAAACTGAAATTACGAGGTAATAAAACGATGTAAAACCCTTAAATAGACATACATTTAGGCTGCATATTGCTGAAATCAGTGGGATGTTAATGTCCATAAATTCTGCAAGTACACCAAAAGGAATATAGAAATAACCATTGGATTGTAACATAAAATAGTTGATAATGCCTCGCTTCATCTCAAATGTTATCTAGCATGGCAATTGCTGGTTTACTCTAGGTACTTGAAGGAATTATATAAAAAAATGAATGGAATAATCAGTGTAGGTAAGAACAAGGCAAGAAGGAGGGCTTTTATCATTACAGATCACAGATTATTCCACTTTTTTTTTTTTTTTTTTTTTATGTGACCGACTATGGGCATAGGTTTCACAGCCTGATTTCAAGGCCCAGTAGTCCTCCTACATACCGCACACTTCTACATGTCACCACTTCGGCGCTAACACCCATCGTCCATATTGAATACATGCTAGGGCTGTCTCATATAGGACTGATGTATTGGTATTAGCGGGGGTATTTTTACGACATGTCGGCGGGTCTTCTGGTAGATCAGTAAAGTCTGATTTTATGAAATTCAAATCCTTAAACTGTTCCCTGCCTCAGCGGGATTTGAACCCGGGTCCGTCAGGACTGCAGTCCAACTCTCTACCGATTGAGCCACTTACTTATAATCATTTCACCATTTCTCTTTTTATGCACGGCCAAGGTTAGATCCAGTAATCAGTATATAATTGAAATAGGTAGGTTAGATGTCACCCAGAGAAATGAAGCATATATTCATTAACTCCTAATTTAATCTTTAGATATTCCTGCCAATAACTTCCAAGAGTCATTAACCCTTGCAATCCGCTGACGTCTGTACTCTGCTTATATATTTATTTTTTATTTTTTATTTTTTTTTGTTCTTGTCAATTTGAGTTTCTATAGCTTAGGATAGCTTTATTTTATAACTGGAGGAGTTTTATACAGCTTTCATTTACCGATTCAGTACGAAATGTCATTCTTACCTTGGATAAAATCGCCTAGAAAATAAACAAACTAAACGAATATCCTGGTTTTAATGGGTCCCTTGAATTCAGTTATATATATATTTTTTCTAATTATTGCTTCCACCGGACGATTTTTACTGAAATTAGGAAGGATATATTGTGGAGTTTGGAAAGTTCCTAAGGCTAATCAAGTCGTCTGGGATAGTAAGTATAAACGAAAAAATACAATGAGACTGAAGGGATTGAGTTGCTCTCATAATGTTTGTGAGGCTGCGAGAGACAGAAGCAAAATCAACTAAGTAGGTCTGTCAGCTTCCAACTCCGCTGACAACAAGTGAAGCGATAATTCCATAATTAGCTTACACCCTGTCAACTGCATCCCTTTTGCCTCGCTACACCTGTTCTGTTCGATTAGGTCTCCAGTCACAGAGTTGAGCAATACATACCCAATTTGCTCTGAGGGATGTTGGGAGCGTGGAACGAATGGAAAATGAAAGAAGTTAAATGAGTGTGGAATATTAATCACTTCACTAAGAAACTTTTTTATTGTATTCGTAGACCAGACCATTTTTTCATCTCTTTAGAAACTTTCCTAACTGGACCGCTTAGACATAGCCTTCATTAGCATGGTCTCTAGTACGGCTCTCTCTTAAGGTGAAAAAAATCGTCTGGCAGCAACAAGAATGTATTGCGAGCCACGTCTTGGAGCTGTAAGGGTTAAGTTATATCAGTGAAAATATAAACGAAGAATGGAGTGCAGGAAAAAGAACGAAGGATAAAATTATACTGAAAGATAAGTTACCTTATAGGGAGCCATACAGATGTGGCTTTTTTTGTTATTATTTCTGTGAAATACCTGTAATGTTAGCAAATATTAGTGCTCTTCGGCTGAATAATGCTATCTAATACTAGCACAGATCATTGTGTAAACGATAAATCGTGCTGAAAAGTTAGAAGTGTAGACGAATCAAAATGTAGTCTTATATGAAGTTTGGCTGATGTATATTAATTATATGTTTATATCCTGAACAGAGCAAGTAGCCTATATATACACTATTTCACTCACTTGTAATTTACACGATTCATTATGCTTTTACCCGAGCAATCATAAACAGACAAAAAAAAATATTAGGTTATCTACTCATCTTACTATCCATAAATATAAAAAGCACTTATTTTACAAAGCATGTTTTCCACTCAGTTTTCCTCTGTACTGCAGGGTACATTCGGTGCCGAAATTTCAGTAGCTGATTTCTAAAGGCCAACCAATCATACCGAGGTCTGTGAATGCGTAATTAAAGCTGATAGTTAAAACGCTATATTGTAGCAAGCATTTCAAATGGAACAGTCGTACATTCTGACACTGAAAAACTTTATCATACAATTCCGTACCAGCACACAAACAGCAAATTAATGATAAAATAAGTACTGATATGTGCCCAATTTACATAATTAGCCTAAGTAGTTCCAATAATGTTTGTCAGTCCTATAAAATACTATCATGGATAATGTTGTCATGGCAGTGTGAAATGTGTCAGTCTTAAATTTTTGTGATGTGTGATATAGTCCACTTATATTAGCCTGACAAAACTGTGTCATGTCCCAGCTGGAATATCTAGGGACTGGGTGATTGAGACTGACAGAGACATGAGACGCCCAGCGCAATGAAACAAAAATATGACGGAATGCTGCATTGTATTTACTACGACAATATTAACCAATAAAATGTAAAAGTAGTGGGGAATGTTTGTCAGGTTAGAAGAGAACGCAGTATACCTCATTTACATTAACTTGGTCCAGATTTCTTCCCTTTGCTGCGCATTTCACGTAGCTCAGTGGCAGAACTAGACAGTGCAATGACTACATCCTTTCCATAACACTTCTTCATGACTAGCATCATATTCTAGTTTAAAGTCTTGCTACAGCTAAGCATTTAAGATGGAGTTCTCAGGTCAAGTTAAAGTAAAATAAGTACATTACCTCCTACTACATCTTGATTATTCATCACCCAGCACAAGTCCTCTTTGACGTCTCTGAAGTGCGTGGCAATATTTCAGTCCAGTTCCGGGGGAAGTCATTACAGTACTTGTAAACTAAATTCAAAGAGGAGACACTGGATCTCTCACAGGACAGAGAGGCGGTGATGAGGTTAATATATACTGGAAACTTTGGTTAACTGGGAAGAAAAAAATGCGTTTATGTAAGATATCTTCAAGAAGTTGCTAAAAGCACACATAAAAGAGGTAAAGTTTGAGGAGGTGTTGGAGAGTGGGTTGGTGGGTGGGAGGGAGGGTGGGGTAGGTGCACAGAGAGGGAGAGCGTAGACGGGAGGGTGGAAAGAGGAAGGGATAGACAGGGATTGAGTGAGGGAGTGGGTGTGAATAGGAGACAGACAGCGAGAAGGTGAGTGGGTTGGTGAGAGTGATTCTGCTGGGAATGAGTGAGAGTGTGTGGATGGAGTGGGATGCCAGGATGGGACTTGGGGTGGGAGGGGTGCGACAACGAGACCGAGTAAGTAGGTGGAGGAGGTGGGGGTAGGATGAGTGTGATGCAGGCTGGACAAGAGGGATGCAGGGAATGAGAGGGAATGGGTGGAATGGTCAGTGAATGAATGAGGGAGTGAGTGAGTGAGTGAATGGATGGGTGGATTGTGGTAAGTAGGGGATGAGCTAGTGAGTGAATGGGTGGAGGAGGTGGGTGTTAATTCAGAGAGTGAATGAGTGAGTGAGTGGGACAGTCGGTGGGTGGGGGAGGGATATACAAGGGGTGTACTGGCAGGGGATAGGCAGAGTGTGGGAATGGATGTGGGTGGCTGGGTGGGAGTGGGGTACAGGGAGCCTCCTCACGAGTGGCGGGGCTCACAACCCACTCGGCCCTTCTCACCAACTTCTTTTTCATCCCACCCTCCACGGTCCTTGCTCATTTTTCTCTCTCGCACATTTAGTTTAAACTTTACTGCAAACTTTACCTAGACCACCGTAACTGAATGTGTGTGTGTGTGTGTGTGTGTGTGTGTGTGTGTGTGTGTGTGTGTGTGTGTGTTATTTAGCGGCATTTTAGAATTTTGCTTATGCAGTTACATACTGCAAATATTCAGTTTCATAAACAATGATGCGTTTAATGACTGAATAACCTTTTGTGCTCTTGACCTGGCATAGTATTCAACTTGTTTATGACTTTTGTATAATAAATGCATATGAGAATTGAACTAAATATTCTTTTGACTGCAGAATGATTGTCGTACTTTAGTGTTAAAAACAGGCTTTACCTGAAAAAAAAAAAAAGAAAGAAAGAACGACCACGGTGATATAACAACATCCTGGGTGAGAAGTGATTTGGAAGGAGGTGTCCTAAGGTCCGTAATTTATTCACTACAGGAGGTTTCCCCTTAACTGAATAAAAATAAGCTATCTGTAACATAAATGATAAAAAGATGATGTCATCCCATGATAGTTCACGGAGTCTTTCACTCCCATTCTTTTCTATAAGTTGAATTCAAGCAGCTGACATTAGGAGAAATGAAAAGGACGTCATCGTCCTGAGAGATTAAAGTGCAGTATTGTACTGGTATACCACCCATTGTTCTTATCGTCAAGTAGGTCCTTTACCTAACCTTAAAGTACAACAGCACAAATATTATATGACTGAGAAAAAAGAAAAAAACAAATCCTTAGTTTAGCTAAAAAGAGACTCTCCATAATAATAATAATAAAAAAAAAGAACCCTAACATGTATGTGCAGGAAAGTATACAACTGACAGCAGAGATCCATGGAGACTGAATGTGTGTGAGCTGGATGCTCATCTCTCTCTCTCTCTCTCTCTCTCTCACTGCATAATAATATTTTAATGTCCACACTACTGTGTGACTACTGTGTGGAACGGTAGTTTCAAATTTGTTAAAAGGAAATGTGTTGATGAGGAATTTTTGTAGTTCTATGGTATTGATGTGGATGTCATACGGTTTATCATGTGGTGTGAAAATAAAGTGAGACACTGACTAGGCAAATGTAAACGAGTGAGGTGGAGGGAGAGAGGACGAGACAGGGACTGAGGATGAGGTATGTGGCAAAGTCTAGAAATTTCTGAGTCAGTGACTGAGGATGGGGTGGAGAAACGAAGTCTAGAGGTTTCGCAATCAGAGACTGAGGATGAGGTGGAGGGACGAAATCTAGAAGTTTCTGAATAAGTGGTGTGAGGTGTATGAAGGGCTGCCTGATGGTGGAAAAAGGCAGACTTGGGGGCTATTTGTTGGCGTCCACCACCTACGGGATTAAAGGTGTCCAGTTACCAATGAACAAAAATACTTAATTTCAGCTAATGTCAGACGCGTTCAGTCACCAAAGAAAAAACATAAGTCTGAAATAGGTTACCACCTTCCACGTCGGAACTTTCATGTAATTCGTCCATCTATATCTACTTGTCAGAGATTTTCGTCCTTCTCTACCTTTTTTGTATTATGTTATTGACTGTCTATCTATCTATCGCCAGACGCCTTATCCCCGTAATGGGTGGCCACAAACAATTTGCCTCCATGTCGCCCTGTCCCTTGCCATTTCACTGTCCTGCTCCCAGCTAACACTCCCCTCCCTCATATACCTCTCCACTCACCCTTCCATCTCATCCTTGACCTCTCTCTCCCTCTCCCCCCCCCTCCACCTCACTGACATACACTCTTCTCGTCAATCTCTCTCTCCATCCTCTCCACATGGGCATGTTATTGACGCAGAAAGAAAATACTAAGAAATTAGTTTTTTTTTTTCTCATAAAACTTCGTCAATATAATCGTGATCTAGCACTGATTCCTTGGATCCATTGAAGAATTTATATTCTTCCTATATCCAAAGGCTTTTGTCGACTTTATAGAAACCATCCATAATGACGGGGTTAGAAAGCGTCGCCATTAAAAATCTTTCACGGCCTAATTTCTTCCTCGAAGCTAAAAAAAAGAAAAAAAAATCATCTGAAGGCAACAAATGTAATACAGTGATAAACATCACCATCCTCCTGGGTTTAATTTCCTGCTACAGCTCAGCATTCAAACAGA
>NC_137025.1:10816067-10876067 GCF_032717465.1 Coenobita brevimanus
GATGCGGGGGAAGAGAGAGAGAGAGAGAGAGAGAGAGAGAGAGAGTGTTGCCAGACGTACAAAAATGACGTACATTAATTATCGTACAACTATGGTATTTTGGCATTGTGTAGCTTAGGACGTATGATAGCATGCATACGATAATGCGATAGATTATATATTTGTGCTATGTTTCAGTCAAATAATGGGATATTGTTTAGTTGAGAGTTTGGAGGATGTTCCTTGAATGAAGCTTATTTAAAATTTCATAACCATAAAGCATGGTCGGTCTCTTGATGAGGATAAGTGCAGAACATGCAGCGTACAGTCTGACGGTCCAGTTCCTGTCTACAGTATGTCTCTTTCTCCTTGTGAGCGTCAGAGGTCTACCCCACCTGTCCAGTTCCCATTGGCCTGCAGTTGGTGGTAGCTTTGAGCTCCACGAGTTGTGTCCATAAAGGCCGTATTCTTTGCACTGAACATTTCCATTGCTGATTGAAACGAGAAGGAAGAAACCAGAGAAGATGGGTCTGCAGGCACATCGAAGAAAAGGGCTAGACGTAAACAGAAGATTGGCGGGAGTGGGAAGACCAATTTTCGTGGCTACAGTCCTCGGAAAAAAAAAAAAAAAGATCCTTATCAATCCATCATTGTCAAAGATCAGAAACACGACGTCAGCAAATCTGTATACGGTTGATGAAGAATGTATCCATGACTCTTTTAACTCTTGTATCTATTTAGGGGAACCACAAGATAACCCAGTAACTTTGTGTAAAAAGCTATCATCACTTATAATAATGTCAAGACGAAAACTGGAACCAGTACCAGTATCCCCCCAGCTTAGAAAAGGGTTTATAAAATCTATTAGCCCCCGTGACCTCTCTGTGCACTCGACTTCACTCGCTATTTCATGAAGTTCACTCCCCATGTAGAGAAAAGGAATTGTTCCCTAGTCCCTGGATTTTTTTTTTCCTTGGGGATACTAGTTATTGGTTTAGACTGTTTCCGCTATTAATTATTTCATGCATGTGAAACAAAGCTTAATTTACAGAAAATTGATACTTACATGAAGTGTGCAACTGAAGTAACTCAAGATGGGTTAGCCGAATTCGTAGTACAGGTAGCCTATTGCCGTAAGTTAGAGGCTAAGCTTTGGTGTCTCCACGGGTATGACTAGACATTATTGAGTAAGCTTAAATTTAGTGACCTATTTGCATTATTCGTGTGCGCATGCGTTGTTGTCATTCGATAGGACAGGATAAGTTTGGAGAAAAGGCTTTGGTTCAGTATGCACGATAGTTTTGAACAAAACACAATAATTTTAACACACCTGGAACTATAATATGGGTTTGAGAATCTGGCAACGCTGGAGAGAGAGAGAGAGAGAGAGAGAGAGAGAGAGAGAGAGAGAGAGAGAGAGAGAGAGAGAGAGAGAGAGCTGCATAATGAGATCTTTCCCTTCGGCGCTCATGGGACACAGACTGTGCCTTATTCAACTAGCTGCCTTGTCAGCTTGATATTTGTTTGTTCGGAATCAGTGGATATTTGCGAGAGAGAGAGAGAGAGAGAGAGAGAGAGAGAGAGAGAGAGAGAGAGAGAGAAATGAAACGTCCCTGATGAATCAAGGAACTAGAGGGGCACTCAATGGAGCGCATCTCTCCGACATGTGCTACGTAATTTCTAAGCCGCTCTAATGTGATAGGTTTCTCATAACTGATTAGGGTTTTGCAAAAAGTGATTTCCGGACCAAGATCTGCAACACGATCCGGATCGGTCCCAGAAGTAAATCGACTGTTTTTTGGGACGTGGGCTATCTACCCACCAAATTTGGTCCAAATCTCTCACTTATAGTTTTTGAGTAATCTTGTTAACAGACAAACGAACTGACAAATATCGGTTCCCAAAGTTAACTGATTGTTCCCTGGGACATGGGCTATCTGCCCACCAAATTTGATCCAAGTCTCTCTTTAAGTTTTTGAGTATTCCTTCTAACAGACAAACAAACCAACAAATAGACAAACAGCGGTGAAAACATACTCTCCTTGTCGGAGAGAAGAAACAAAATGGAGTGAAAACATATTGTTGTCCCAGAAAATAATGGTTCCCTTCACACATTTTCACATTAGAAACCTCAGCTGGATCTGATTTTTCGACCTACACAAGCTTGCAGTGAATCTCACTATTACTAAGTCAATAACACGGCCGTCAGTTACGCCAAGTGTCTGCTAATTGTAATTATTAAGAAATTATACCAATAATGCTAAAAAAAAAAAAAAAAAAATCACCAGCGCTTTGGAGGGGCATTTTTTAAAATATATGTTTGGAAAGTCCCCCCCCCCAATGACAATATGTATCTATTTTTATATTAATCATGCGAGTTGTTTCTAAAATGGTTTTCTCGAGAGGATCATAAAAAAATATAATTATTTTTTCCCACTCATTTTTAAAATTCCCCACTTTTCCATACGAAGTTGTTGACAATTCATAATTACCAAGTGGAAATCCAGTCTCCCCTCCCATTACCCTGGGTATTCCTCTGTGTTCAGTTTACAAAATCTGGCACCAACGTTTAAATAATAAATATGTACCCGGTACACAAGCAATTACCAGCGTGTATATCTATCTACTCATCTATACATCTATATCAATCTGTGTATCTGTATGGATATATAGGCTATAAGAGGTGTATTAAAACGAATTCCAGACATCAAAAACACAAAAACGTGCACCAGCATTTAGTTACTGGTAGAAATATGAAATATAATACGAATACAGACACCAGAGTTCAGACTGGAAAAAAAAAAATCCTAAAGCAATGACAACGGGTACCTGGTGTTTGGTGAAAATAAATACAAAAGAAAAATTATGATAATAATAATAATAATAATAATAATGATGGTGGTGATGGTGGTGATGATGATGATGATGATGATGATGATGATCATGATCATGATAAAAATAATAATAGAATACTACTACTACTACTACTACTACTACTACTACAACTATTACTATTACTACTACTACTACTATTATTATTATTATTATTAAAAAAATAGGCATCAGCAAAGAGATATTGTAAAAATTAAAGACGAAAATGAATATAAAAATGAGTATCAGATTTTAGGAGTAAAAGCAGATTACATGCAAAACCATGTACAAGCCTCCACTTAAAAAAAGATACAAAAATACTAAACCGGGGATGTTAAAAAATGATTTATAAATTAACACAACCGAACATCAATGATTGGTCAACGATAAAAAAAAAAAAAAATGAAATGGTTGTGTTGGTGGAGATGGAGTTAAAGTTGGAGGGAGTGATCAGGGGGGCAAGTTGTAACAGCTGCTGCCCCCAACTTGTGAATGCCTTCTGGAATACAGATGGTCTGAGGGAGATGTGATGGAGACTTTTTCGTAAACAACACGGACGCAAAAACACACAAATACACCTGCACACATTTTCCTATTCTGTCTGTCTGTCTGTCTGTCACACACACACACACACACACACACACACACACACACACACACACACACACACACACACACACACACACACACACACACAGACTCATCCTCCTGCCCTATTCACACACACACACACACACACACACACACACACACACACAGACTCATCCTCCTGCCCTATTCACACACACACACACACACACACACACACACACACACACACACACAGAGTCATCCTCCTGCCCTATTCCCACTCTTATAAATGAGGTAGAAAGGCTTCAGAAGTAACAGCAAAACATGAGCAAGAGAAGACGAAACTTTTATCAGAGTACCCACTATGTCCCAAAAGTTTCTTGGCGCACCCGCAAGAGACTGTATCAGTGCCAAGTAAAATGCTCTTGTGGATTAAGGAAATGTGTCCATAATTATTAGAACGAACATAATGTACGTACATACACACATACATACATACATACAGACACACACACACACACACACACACACACACACACACACACACACACACACACACACACACACACACACACACACATATATGAAGACATGCTAAGAAAGATAACATCATTCATCAGACCAACCCTGGAGTATGCATCAGTAGTCTGGAGTCCTCATCTCAAAAAACACATAGACAAGATTGAAAAAGTTCAAAGGGCCGCTACAAGATGAGTACCAAGCTTAAGGGATCTAAGCTGTGAAGAAAGACATAATAAACTGAATCTACCAGCACTACAGGAGAGAAGGAAAAGAGGTGACATGATTATGCTTTATAAATGCATATCAGGGAAGGAGAAAATAGACATAATTGATTACTTAACGTATGGGGAAGCATCAGCAAGAGGACACTGCAAAAAACTACATAAAAAGAGAGGTGATAAAGACGTAAGGAAATTTAGTTTCCAAAATAGAGCAATTGATCAGTGGAATGTACTACCGAATGAAATAGTGTGTACCAAAACAATTCACAAATTTAAGGATATGTACGATAAATATGGTTTAAGACACGGAACAGTACGAGCTTGACTCATTCCTGTAAAAATATAATTAGGTAAGAACAATTAGGTAGGTAAGAACACACACACACACACACACACACACACACACACACACACTCTTTTTACTCTATATATATATATATATATATATATATATATATATATATATATATATATATATATATATGCATGCAGGTGTGATTCATAGCAATGTTACTGTTGTGATAGTTTTACATTTATGAATTTCATATTCCTGTTTCTGGATCTTACCCACGTTTCATAGCAGTAGTCTAGTAGATGATGATGATGATGATGATGATGATGACTGACTTTATTCTTATCAACAAAACAAGAGAACTGCCATTTTTTGGCGTAAAATTTTAAGATAACAATTGGAAACCAAACCTTAGCCTAGCTATCCTAATACGCTAAACATTATTCTCCAGAGAGATGATACTGAGAGGTCCCGATTTAAATAACGTTAGAATCAGCCTAAGGTGTACACAGTAAATGCCTATGCAACGAGAACTGCCAGCTCCAGTGCTCTTGACATTTACAGGAAGGTTGCTAAAGCACTGGAGACCTTTCCTCTCGTTGCATATTCCATTTACTTTGTACATCTGTCGATTTATTTAACATACGAAACAAAATTATATGCTATTGTCCCAAAGCATTATAAACCAGGCGTTCGTAGCTGTGCATGGAATGTGAAAGTTTGTGGGAAAAAAAAGAAAAAGAAAAAGAAAGAAAACTTAATACTCGTACTTTTTTTTATTTTTTTTATCAATGTTGGTTTTCATCTGCTGAGAAAAACTTCTGTAAACAAAAGTAAAGGAGAGAGAGAGAGAGCACAGGGAATGCAATACTCACGCCCACCAACTAGTCTAACGACCGAATATTTGATGATGCCCTGTGACCTCGACCTCTGATTGGTAAGCTGAACCACTTTAGTCTGGTCTTATCCACAAGCCTTTTACCAAGTTTAGTCAAAATTGCATAAAACTTTAAGTTGATATAGCTAGGTCCAGGTTTGACATAGCCTTGTGACATTCGCCTTCGGGTTATTGTTCTCAAAAACAATAGGTATTTTCAGTGACTGACCCTCAAGTATTCCTCCAAGTCTGGTTGAAATCAGATGAAAAGTCCTTTAGTAATTTTGTACACACACACACACACACACACACACACACACACACACACTGTTACATAGCCTATGATTTCATCATCCTTTGTGTAATTTTAACGCACAGTATGCTGCATGTTTGATCACGAGCGTGTTCTGCCTCAGTCCCCCCCTTCTACCGTTATAGTAGAGTAAGTCGTTCTCTCTGTTGTCCAGAGCGGGATTGTCAACTCTATGTCCCCATGGCTTCATTTGCGCGTCCTTATTACAAGTTGTATCAAGCTCTCCTGGCTCCTATATAATGAGCTCAGTCTCTGCATCATTGCCACTTAGATCTGCTCCTCATTTTGTTCACATCTCTGTCCTCCCCTGTACAGATATTATTATTGTGAGTGCTCAAGAAGTCTCCAACCATCTAGCAGCTGTGTGTAATTTGAGTATAACTGTTGTTGTATTTTTTCTTGTACTGTATAGCATAAGTTTAATTTGTAGGCCTAGTGCAGTTTTTGTAATTCGTGTGGGGTTCTTTATGTCAGTCATTTTTGATCATAGTTTGTATCTGTAATTATTTATCTGGCATTCACTGAGTATTATCTGGTATCTCATTTTATCAGGGCTGACTTAGATAAAATTTACTCTTGCTAATTTCGTGTTAATAGAGGCTATTTCAGTTAACCATATATTTAACCTGTTTTTGCCATTACATTATCCTTATGAGTCCTGAATGTTTTGTTGTTAATTTAAGCATTAAACTTTAACTTGTAATTTTACCTAACTCTTTTGTTTTGAACCTGGAACTTTACGGGACAGTAGTGATTTTTAGCATTCTCACTTAAAGTGTACGTTATCTTTCTCTGTTCCGTAACATAAATTTGGCGACCTCATATCAGGATATTCAGGATATTATCATAAGGATATTGTTTGATATTTTGTGACTGTGATATATTCATGATGGCTACTATTTCTACACTTGATGAAGCCAAAGATTTTTTGTCAAATGTGCAAACAGTGTGTGATATAGAAAACAGAACAAAGAATGAACTTAAGCTTGTTGCTCAACAATTGGGAATTGCAGTTCACTCTCATCATTCTAAAGATCAAATTGTTGGCATGATTAATAAAAGCTTGTTTAATGTAACTCCTCCAAATGAGCAAACGCAGATTGAATTAGCTAAGTTACAGCTAGCTCTGCAGGAGGCTAAGGCTAAGGAGGCGGAGTCTCGTGTTAAGGAAGCAAATGCTCGTATTGAAGAGGTACAGGTACAGGCTCAGGCACAAATTGAACTTGCCAGGATTCAGGCAGACCATGAGTATCGCATGAAACAAGGTGGAACTGGATCATCTAGCTCTGATGATTTTGATGTGGCTAAAAATGTTAAACTTGTCCCTCCTTTTAATGAATCTGATTTAACAAAGTATTTTCAGTTGTTTGAGAGGGTAGCTACAGGTTTTAATTGGCCTAAGGAGTATTGGCCAGTACTCCTTCAAACTGTTCTCACCGGTAAAGCTCAAGTAACTTATGCATCTTTGCCTCAGGATCAGTCTGATAATTATGATGTAGTTAAGAGCTTGATTCTTAAGGCCTATGAGCTTGTTCCTGAAGCCTATAGAGTAAAATTTAGGACAACTTACAAGCAAGATAAGCAATCCCATGTTGAGTATGCAAAAATCAAAGAAGATTTGTTGGAGCAGTGGTTAAATTCTAAGAATGTGGATTCTGATTTTGACAAATTTAAGCAGATGATTTTGCTGGAGGACTTCAAAAGGTGTATTTATAAAGATGTAAGCCTATATCTTGATGAGAAAAGAATAGATAATTTGTCTGATGCTGCAGTTTTAGCTGATGAGTATGTTCTCACTCACAAGAGATATTCTAGAGAAAAAGGGAAAGCTGAGAGTAAGTACGTTGCCTCTACTCAGAGTACAGGTAACAGGAAAGAGAATAAGGATGATGTTTCTCAGGAAGTAAATACCAGCTTCACCTCTAGATTTCAGAAAAGTAAATGTACTTATTGTAGTAAGCTTGGTCATACTACGGAGAGATGTTTCAGGAGACAGCGTGATGTGAACAAAAGGAGTCTTTAAATATTCAGTCAATTGGTCTAGTGTCCACTCTTGAGAGTTCCCAGAATTCTTTAACTGAGTTAACTGAACCTGCTTTGAGGGGTAACTTAAATTCTCATGATGGAGCTCCTCTTTGAGCAGTAACGTGGGTGACACTCTCAAGAGTTCATGTGCTAATTTCCTGTCTGATGGTTTTGTCAGTCCTCTGGACAGTAATGACAGGAAATCAGTTTAAATATATCGTGATACAGGTGCTTGCCAATCCCTTATGCTGACCAGTGTTCTAGGCTCTAATGTTAATTCCTCTGATGAAACTGTAATCTTACAAGGTGTAGGGAATAATTACTTCTCTGTCCCTCTGTGCAGAGTGAATTTAGAGTCTGGTTTTGTTAATGGTTCCGTTATGGTTGGGTTGGTTGAGACACTTCCAATGTCAGGTGTAACTTTCTTACTTGGAAATGATATTGGTGGAAGTCAAGTGTGTCCAGCTCCTCAGTTGTCTAGTGAGCCAGTGGCTGCGGCCCAGGATTGTGATGTCCCTGATGTGTTCCCTGCATGTGCTGTCACTAGGGCTAAGTCTAAAGTTACTGGTGATTTAGAGGATAATGATGATGATGATGTTATCCTAGCTGACACTTTTCTTGCTAATTTGGACCACTCACCAGATGAGGCAGTACCCCGTAGTGTTGATAATTTGTCTCGTCAAGAGTTGGTTGAGTTGCAGGTTGCTGACCCTGAGTTGAAAGGTCTAGCTAACTCTGCTTGCAGTGAGGAAGAGTCAGCTGGTGCTTCTACTTGTTATTATGTAAAGTCAGGAGTACTTATGAGGAAGTGGAGACCCCCAACAGCATCAGCCGACTGTGAATGGGAGGTTGTACATCAAGTTGTCATCCCTCGTGTTTGTAGGCAGGATATCATTCGAGTGGCTCATGATTCCAGTTTGGCAGGACACCTTGGAGTGAGGAAGACTGTGGCACGCATTTTGAAACACTTCTACTGGCCAGGTATCTTCAGGGATGTTTCCTGGTATTGTAAGTCTTGTCACACCTGTCAAGTTGTGGGAAAGTGTAATCAGACCGAAAAGGTTGCACCTCTAGTTCCCATTCCTCCTTTTGAGGCGCCTTTCACCCGTGTGTTGGTGGATATTGTGGGCCCTCTTCCTAAGACTTCTTCAGGATTTTCTTATGTGTTGACCATGATTGATATGGCTACTCGTTATCCTGAAGCCATTCCACTTAGAAACATCTCAGCAAAGAACGTGGTTAAGGAAATGCTAGGTTTCTTCACAAAGTTTGGTCTGCCCAAGGAGGTACAGTCCGACCGGGGAAGTAATTTCATGTCAAATGTTTTCAAGCAGTCTCTGAAAGAGTTGGGCATCTCCCAGATCACGTCTTCAGCTTACCATCCCCAGACCCAAGGAGCGTTGGAGAGATACCATCAAACACTCAAATCGATGCTCAAGAAATACTGTTTGGAACATCAGAAAGACTGGGATAAAGGTCTTCCATTCGTTGTGTTTGCTGCAAGAGAATCTCCAAATGAATCACTGGGCTTCTCACCTTTTGAACTACTGTTTGGCCATGAAGTAAGAGGACCCCTTAAGCTACTCAAGGAATGCTGGCTGTCGGAGGAAGATGACGTCAACCTGCTGGAGTATGTGATGAATTTCAAAGAACGGCTGTCCACTGCGTTACAGCTGGCGAGAGAGAATTTAGGAGCTGCTCAGGAGAAGATGAAGACTTGGTATGATAAGAAGTCCAGGTTACGCCACTTTCAGCCAGGAGATCAGGTTTTGATTCTGCTACCAGTTCATGGGCAACCTCTTCAAGCCAAGTTTAGTGGCCCTTATTTCGTGGAGAAGAAACTCAGTGATGTCAACTATGTCATCGCCACACCAGATCGTAGAAAGAGCAAGCAACTATGTCACATCAACATGCTAAAGTTATATCACAGGCGGGACGAAAATAATCCAGTCTGCACTGTAGCTGTTCCACCCGAGTCTGCAAGTGAAGCTCTCCCATGCAGTATGAGCCTGAGTGATAGTTTGGGGAAGAATCCTGATATCATGAATGATCTCCAGACTAAGCTTTCTCATCTACCACCCAAGGAAAGGCAGGAGTTTTCGGCATTACTGCAGGAGTACCCGCAAGTGTTCCGTGCCACTCCAGGAAGAACCACTGTGTTGATGCATGATGTCGATGTTGGAGACGCAAAGCCAATTAAATTGCCTCCTTACCGTGTGAACCCAGTGAAAGTTCCTCTCATCCAGAAGGAGCTTGGCTACCTGTTGGACCACAAGATGATTGAGCCCTGTCAGAGCGAGTGGAGTTCTCCTGTCACTCTAGTCCCTAAGCCAGGTGGGTCACAGAGGCTTTGCATCGACTACAGAAGTGTTAATCAGATAACCAAAACAGACACTTACCCTCTCCCTCGTGTGGAAGATTGCATAGACAAGATCGGAAAGGCTAGGTACATAAGTAAGTTTGATTTGTTAAAGGGATACTGGCAAGTACCTATGACTGAACGTGCTAGGGAGATCTCATGTTTTGTAACATTAGGAAAGGCTTTTGCATGTTCAGTAATGCCGTATGGTATGAAGAATGCACCAGCCACATTTCAGAAGCTCATGAATGTTGTAACAGAGGGTTTGGCAGGGTGTGTTGTTTATATTGATGATGTATTAATCTTCAGTGACAACTGGAAAGTTCACCTATGCCATGTCAGTAAATTTCTTGACCGTTTAGTTCATGCTAATCTTGTAGCTAATTTATCAAAGTGTGAGTTTGGTCAAGCTAAAGTTCAGTACCTTGGGTATGTAATTGGTGATGGACATGTTGCACCACCAGGAGCTAAGGTTCAGGTTATAAGTGATCTTCCCAGACCTAAAAGTAGGAAAGAGCTACAAAGATTTTTGGGAATGGTAGGTTATTACAGGAGATTTGTTCTTAACTTTTCTATTCTTGTATCACCACTTACAGACCTACTGAAAAAGGGAGTTGAATTTGTCTGGACCGATAACTGTGAATCCTCTTTCAACAAACTTAAAGCTATTCTATTAAGTCAGCCAGTGCTCGCTACTCCAAATTTTGCTAAGCCTTTTAAGATGGCTGTTGATGCAAGTGATACAGGAGCTGGGGCTGTTTTGCTGCAAGAGGATGATCAGGGTATTGAACATCCTGTATCTTATTACAGTAAGAAGTTCACTCCACCTCAAAAGAACTACTCAACTATTGAGAAAGAGCTTTTGGCCTTGATTTTGGGTTTACAGCATTTTTCATTTTATTTGTGTTCTGGTTTTGACCCCATAGTCATTTATACCGATCATAACCCACTGAAATTCCTTAGTAAGTTTAAAGATAAAAATCAGAGATTGACAAGATGGAGTCTACTTCTTCAGGAGTATTCATTAGACATACAACATGTCAAGGGGAAAGAAAATGTTATTGCAGATTGCTTATCCAGACTTTAGACAGATTGTTTTAGAGTAATAAGAAATTTCCTTTGTAAATTTCTTTTTTCTTTGTGGGGAGGTGTTACATAGCCTATGATTTCATCATCCTTTGTGTAATTTTAACGCACAGTATGCTGCATGTTTGATCACGAGCGTGTTCTGCCTCAGTCCCCCCTTCTACCGTTATAGTAGAGTAAGTCGTTCTCTCTGTTGTCCAGAGCGGGATTGTCAACTCTATGTCCCCATGGCTTCATTTGCGCGTCCTTATTACAAGTTGTATCAAGCTCTCCTGGCTCCTATATAATGAGCTCAGTCTCTGCATCATTGCCACTTAGATCTGCTCCTCATTTTGTTCACATCTCTGTCCTCCCCTGTACAGATATTATTATTGTGAGTGCTCAAGAAGTCTCCAACCATCTAGCAGCTGTGTGTAATTTGAGTATAACTGTTGTTGTATTTTTTCTTGTACTGTATAGCATAAGTTTAATTTGTAGGCCTAGTGCAGTTTTTGTAATTCGTGTGGGGTTCTTTATGTCAGTCATTTTTGATAATAGTTTGTATCTGTAATTATTTATCTGGCATTCACTGAGTATTATCTGGTATCTCATTTTATCAGGGCTGACTTAGATAAAATTTACTCTTGCTAATTTCGTGTTAATAGAGGCTATTTCAGTTAACCATATATTTAACCTGTTTTTGCCATTACATTATCCTTATGAGTCCTGAATGTTTTGTTGTTAATTTAAGCATTAAACTTTAACTTGTAATTTTACCTAACTCTTTTGTTTTGAACCTGGAACTTTACGGGACAGTAGTGATTTTTAGCATTCTCACTTAAAGTGTACGTTATCTTTCTCTGTTCCGTAACAACACACACACACACACACACACACACACAAACACACACAAAACGTTGATCAAAACATCATGACTCTCGCTCCTCTTGCGTTGGTATCCAAAATTCTAAAATTATTACGACGGTCATAACGACAGCGAGTTTTCATCCACTCAGACTCGTGCGTGGCGTCCTGGGGGTTGACGTCGACAGTTGCTCTCACCCTGACATTGGGAGTGACGCCTGACATTCCACTCTTCATTTTTCTGGAAGGGGAATAGAATTTCTGCCAGTGCGGTATTTCGTGGTTTATTTGACCTTCACATCTGAAGTTGTGTGAGGGGATTTGTATATTTTGAACTGATCTCTGGTTTACATTGCTTTTGTATAAATAATTGAAACAAGGGAAATATTTTTGCAAAGAAATTATAGTAAACACGAAGTTATCGTTCGAGCCAATAACTTACCAAAACTAGAGAATAGTATGATTTTAAAAGTAGCCTCTAGCTATTTTCATTGGGTCAGTCTTAAGATTCACAGCTGGTAGAAGAGGAGTTACAATCTCCATTAGTCTTCTAAATCGTCTTTAAAACCATCAGGAAGAAGACATCCCTTATATTTTATTTTATTTTATTTTTTTTAATCAGAAGAATCTATTAAGCTTAAAAGATTATTCGATGCTGGTTCTGATGAGGGTCAATCTGCATTAACCGCCTCTGTGTTAGGACGTTTCTCATATGCTGTTTTTCTCCTCTCATTTTTCTTTTCTTTATCGTCAGACAAGCTCCATAAGCTTAGCAGAGACCATTGGGAGAAAAGAAGTTAATATGATAAGGTTTCTTCTATCATTATCAGGCCAAGACACGCAACCTGGTGGCCGTGAAGGACGCCTAATGGGCTAAGGTGAAAAGGCTAATAGCGGGAGAGCGTGTAATAATGGCCAAGAGATCACACTACAGACAAATAATATGGGTGTTGGCACGCAGGCTGTGTGTGTGTGTGTGTGTGTGTGTGTGTGTGTGTGTGTGTGTGTGTGTGTGTGTGCAGGGATGTAGGCAGGTTTTATGTATTATATCTTAATTTTTCTTTACTTCGCCATGACGGAGGAGTTATTTGTTAATCCCTCATTTCTCTTCCTCAGTGGACCAAATATAAAACTAATAGCATATACTTATAACACAAAGTCCAAAATATTACCTAAACTCAGTTTTGGGGAAGGTCTTGGCAGAATCTTTATACTGTGTGTGTGTGTGTATATATATATATATATATATATATATATATATATATATATATATATATATATATATATATATATATATATATATATTTTATTATGCTTTTTTCTACCTCAAACCTTCCCTCCCACTCAGTATTCGAGGCAGAGAATGTTTAGCTACTGGAACCTCCCTCCTATAATCCTGGATAAGCCCTTGGTGTGTGTGTGTGTGTGTGTGTGTGTGTGTGTGTGACAGACAGACCCACACAAATAGACAGAGATGATGTACGTGGCGAGTGTTATGTCCTTCAGTACGATGACATACTTTTTTATATTATTTTAACCAACAGCAAAGTTTTATAAATTAAGGGGAAAGATCTTGGTGAAAGAAAAGTATGATTCCATTTCCTGCAGTAATCTTGCATGAGACGCGATGTGGACTTAAAAAGTATGAGAAGACAGTAAGAACTTCCTGAATTGCGTGTAAACTTATAGAAAATCCCAAATCATGAAATCAGAACTATAACATGTGTAATCCAGTCAACAGAACAGGAGGGGTTTCGTAACAGCTATGCATCATGTTATAAATCGAAAAAAAAAAAGTTAATAAACATCTAAGCGTAATAATTTTTCATTACGGAGAAGCATTTGACTTGGGTATGACGCCAGTAGTGATGGGAACAATGCAAAGGTATGTTTATTTCTGCTTTTAAGATATCCCTGTTTTCTTTAGTGGCAATGATGATGATGGTGATGGTGGTGGTGGTGGTGGTAATGATGAGCATCATCAACATCCAATACTAGTTTGCCCCATACAAACAGGAGCGTATAAGCTTTGCGCTAAGCTAGGCAGTCCCGGCATATACAGTAAGGCAAAGGTGACCAGCCTCACTGGCCCTGAGTGGCTTTACGCGAGCAAGAAACCCCAAACCTTTCCTCAGGTGGAAACCCATACACTAGATCACCTGTCGTCAGTTGGTTACGTAGTTACCACCCACGGCAGTAAATGATCTTCAGGGGTGCAGGAAACAATGTGACTTGCCACTCATTGTAGATTCACCAAGATTAAGGGAGAGAGTGAGAGAGAGAGGGGGGTGGGAGTTAGAGAGGCAACACTACACGAGTGAGTGGGCAACTGGCGCCCCCGCCTACTTCACGAACAAATATAAAGTGAACAAGTAACGCGCTAATGGGGAAACTCAAGAGATGGAATACAAATAGATGTCAACAGAGAGCCAGATAAGAGCTGAAACCCTTTTGCAAGACGTGAACTGAGCAGACAAATAATCACTACATTAAAGTGGAGAATGTCCAGCAGAATGTCGACACAAGATTTTAGTGATGATGATGATGATGATGATAAGGTTGTGATGATGATGATGATAAGGTTGTGATGATGATGATGATGATGATGATGATGATAAGGTTGTGATGATGATGATGATGATGATAAGGTTGTGATGATGATGATGATAATAATAATGTTGTGATGATGATGATGATGATGATGATGATGTTATTTACAGAAATGTCACGGTAATTAGTCATTAACTGCTCTGTCTGTGGAAAGCATCAGGTATCAATCAGCGTTACTTCTTAATGGAATCGCTATCTGTTAGGAGTAAATTATTGCGTATAATTATGACAGACCCCGACGATGAGTTCGTGGGTGCTTCTTAACTGTACTGTTTCTTGTTATTATTGCTGCTACCAAACGATTTTTTTTCCACAGTATGCGAGAGACCAATGGATCTGAAGGGATTAACAAGAGCTATATCTAACTTCAGCAGTTCGAAAGGTCTATTCTAAGCCCCGGTATATTCCTTTGGATGTAGGAAGAATAGAATGTAAAATAACTCCTCTGACTGAAGGGATTAAGAATGGTTTGCCTCAAAACTGGACTTGGAATTGGATAATCGTTTTTTACGTCTCACTTACCTTCGATTTATATGGGTCAAGGTAAGAGACAAAAAAATATATATATATATATTTTTTTCAGCATGGTGAGGACACGTCCGGAGTGCAAATGTCAAGGATACTCGCAGAAAAAAAAAAAAAAGCAAGCAAATATACAGGGTGGCCCAGATAAAATGCTCGTTATCCACTCCGCCAGATTATTTCTCGTAAATTTGTATTGCGGGGAGGCTCACTTAGCGTTACCAAAGCCTATCCTACATCATTTATTCACTTCCTACTCCCACTGGCACACCCACGCCCATACCAGCAGACTGAGCCATCCCCACGACACAAAAGACACAGCCAAATGAATTTCCAGTGGAACATTATTCACGGACCACCCAATAGTTTGAACACCTTCACTGAGGTGCGGTAGTTCATATTTTCAGACACAGTGGTGTGACAGTTATGTGCTTTCCCAAGGTTTCAAAAGTTAGGAGATAATCTCGCTTGTAAACTGATACAAGGCATCGTCTTTAAAGAAACGAGATCAAATTGATATTATGGAAGGCTTAATGAAGATGTTTACCGTTACTAATACACGTTAAATAATCAAGCACACCATTATTACTTTACTCTTTTTACTTTAACCTGGCATAAAATTGGCATCCTTTCATCTTGAATGCCGAATCAAATCAATCGATTAACTCTGGAATATGATGCTGGTTACGAAGGAGTGTTATGAAAAAGAGAAAGAGTCGTAGCAATATAATTTTATCCGGACACAAAGCTACTTGAAATTGATAAGCTGCAAAATGAAGAAAAACTAGTCCAAGTTAAGGTGAAAGGAGTATAGACAGCAACAAAATAATGCACATCAGTAATCCCACAAGTTAAAAGATCATTAACACTTTACCTGATACAAGTTTTCCTACGCTTAATTTATTCGACTGGTAATAACCATTATATAAGTGTGAAGTCCACTGCCTTGCCAAATGTCAGAACAGTATATTTTACAGCAAGCAATATACCTATAAATGCAAGTGAAAAGGCAGAGAGAGAGAGAATAAATGTAACAAACCAAGAATTTTCGCTCTCATCTTTTTTTCAGTACAGAACTGCAGGTGTTATTTACCTTTCCTGCAAAACCAGATATACCTCGAGGGGGTCTTTTAAGGATGGCAAATTGAACCAGTAAAAGAAGGTTGGGGAGTGTAGGGAGTGAGGATGGATGAGGTGGTGGGGAGCGAAGGGAGTAAGGATGGATGAAATTTTGGGGAGTGAAGGGTGTGAGGAGACACACGGTGGTGGTGGTGGGAGGTAGAGTTGTGAGTAAAACGTTGGTGAGGTGAATGTGAGACTGGATGAGGTGGTGTGAAGTGGAGGAAGTGAGGATGGATGAAGTGGTGGGAAATGAGGGGAATGAGGAGGGATGGGCTGGTGGATGCAAGAGAAGTGGTCGCGGAAGGGGGACGGGGGTGGTCGTTAGGGGTGGTGGGAGGAGAAGGAATGGTAGGGGTGAGGAGAGGATGAATTAAGTGGTGAGGACAGGGAATGGTGGTCTTAAGGAGGGTTGACTTTGGAGACCGAGTGAGTGGGACAGGGAGGGGGGGGGAGTGCAGCTGAGGTTGGTGATAAATAGCTGGATGGGGTCGAGAAATATAACCTCTGAGCAACAAACCTGACAAATGGTTCGGAGAAGAAGGAGAGAAGCAGTGGCAAAAGCACAGTTCGATTCTATTTTTAGCAGTAAAGCGATTAATCACGTCTGTTGATTGCACTGAAGATGCTATGTTATCGCTTCCATCATCATCGATACCTTATCCCACTATTATAAACAGGGTTGGTAGGATTTACAAAAAGACAAATATATATATTATCTGAGAGCTGACTGAAAATTAACTACACCAGCATTAACATGTCATTCAAACCTTCGAAAATCTCATCAAGAACACACCTCTAATACATTTTCGAAAGCCAAGGGACTAATTATGTGTACCGGTATGTCTCATTTATTTTAACTGTGCTAAGATTATCCTCCTTTTGCAGCTAATTCCCCTTTGGCCAGTGGCTGATTATGACAAGTCTTCGGCATTCCATTGAACATCTTCGTGACTAGCACCATATTCTAGTATGTGTCTCTTGTTACAGCTCGACAGTGAGAATGGAAAGAGACATCAGTTATCGCTTGGTTAAAGCGAGCAGAATATTGTTAGATACAGTGGTGCTCTGTGTTGTAAAAATATCTACATTGCTTTGGGGAACTGAAAGGTTGAGAAAACCAGTAATCTCCTGCATGACGGTACTGGACAGAAAAGGGGTTGAAAATATGTCGACTAAAAGTGCTATTTGCCTGCCGTAATATGTTAACATGCAGGCTGAGTTTAGGCAGTTTACCATTTTATGGTGTCAGTCATTCTTATAAATCTAAGTCCTAGTGTTATCATCATCATCATCATCATCATCATCATCATCATCATCCATGTTCCCACTAAGACAATGGGTTGGAGATAGAACGAAATAGGGTGGTGAAAGCACAGGAATAATTGAAAGATCAAGGAGAACTAGAAGCTGCCGTAAGTACAAGCCAAAACAGTTGTACATGTAAGCTAACGTTGGACATAATAAGTTTATCTTCAAATTGTTACTTTTGTATGGATTTTTTTTTTTTTTAGTTTATTTCTGCTACTGATGTTTGATTTTAGGTGACAGGTTGTAGTGAAAGGGTCACATACAATCTCCATTACTCCTTCCAGTAAGAGAGGTCATCCTAAAGTTGAATCCGACTGTCTCGCTGAAATGTAAACAAAAAATAAATAAATAAAAAATAAACATCATTGAAGGGATGAAGATCAAATGAGAAACAACATAAACTTCGCGTGGGATACCTGTATTTACATTTTTACTCTTTCCCGAACACTTTGGAAGTTTGCGATTTTGATTTCCTGCATAGACCAGACTACTCATAGACAAGGGCCTTCTAGTGTGAATTATTTGTTACATATGAGTACTCAGCCCTGTTCGCATATACAACCCAGAAAAAAATTAAAAGACAAAAAAATGTGAGAATTTATGACCCCACTCTGGTAAAATGGCTGAAAGCAGACTTGGATATTACAGAATACGGTTCTTGAAGAGAATAAAATAAATGTACTCAGTTCACTTTAACTATGTGCAAAACTACCGTTTCTCCATCTGGAATACTGAATTATATAAGATTAACACTAAACTATAGCGGAACTCAGAAAGAAGTGTTATGGAAAGAGATGTAGGGTCAGAGTATTGTTTTCTGAAACTGAGCAATTGGAAACTGGCTGCAAAAGGATGAAAATCTCAGCCAAGTTAAAGTGAATGATCTCTTGTTGCTGTTAAAGTTAGACGAAAGTTTAGGTTTGCACTACCTTGGTGGATCTGCTTCATCGTGATTTAAAGCAGCTGTGAAGTATTAAACAGGTTCAGTCATACAAGAATTACAAAATAGTTAATGAATGAAGAGCCAGCGTTCTCCGAGATTTATTATTTTATGAATTCACGAACTTCGCAGTCTGGGGAGTTTAATCCACTGAAGAGGATAACGTCTTATGTAGTTAATTTAGTTTAAAGTGAATTGGAACTGGAGAGGACAAAATAACCTTCATAAAGCTCCCGACCGCCATGAGGGTCAATACTAAATAAAAACTGGATATAGCACAAAGTAAACATAAAATATATTTTTGCTCTGAGGAGGCTAAGTAATTCTCTCTCTCTCTCTCTCTCTCTCTCTCTGAAAGATACACTTATTTCTTGCAGCCAGTGCAGGATACAGATAAGACTAGAGTTAAAAAAGAGATTAACATGGAGATATTGCCACAGAAATTCAACTGATGTCTAATGATAAAAGTCTGACACAGATAGATAGATAGACATGTGGGCTCAAAGATAAAGAACAGCTGTGGTAGGCAGACCACGGATAAGTAACAGTTACATAGAAAGATACAAAAGAGAACAGTTATAGTACTGGTAAATAAATCACAGGTTTAGTTACATATGGCTTCATACGTAAACTTTAATTCGCAAAGTGGAAGACAAGCTCACATACTGAGAGTGGTTTATGGAGAGGCTGTGATTTGTTAGTGTGGTCACCCTCCACCTCATATCACAGAGGGCAGTCAAAAATAATATATTTAAAGTCAGACACGATTCACGAATTCCAACTTCATATACTATATAAATTTTAATAAACAAAACAGGAGAACAATGGAAATGCAACATCCGCACCTAATGACTCCTTTGAGGGCCGAATATTTAACATTGCCCTGTGCTCCTGACTCTCGACAGATGACGCACAAAATCCAATTACTTTATTTTCGCTTGACCCCTAAGCATTCCACTAACTTTCATTCAAATCACATCAAAACTGAGTTGACTTGGCGCAATGAACTTGACCTTTGACCTTTCCCTGTCACATTCACCTTTGACTCATTGTTCTCTGACTCGAATCTCTTTATCCATGTTTTAACCTGAATCCTTTCCCAAATTGCCCTGCCTCCTTGAAGTTTGGCCTATTGGTGGGAACACGTCAAGTTCTAGGGTGATCGTCAACACCATGTTTGATGCAAATCAGGTCAGCACTGTTTTTGTCCATATAGGTACAAGGGTCTAACTTTGACCCTGCCATGTGACCTTGCCCTTTAATTAAAACTTGATTCCCTTTGGTTTAGCCTGATCATTAACCTTGCATCTAAGTTTGGTTCAAGTAAGGTCAGTTCAGTTCGAGTTGACCTTGCCCTATGACTTTGGCTCTTCACTATTCTCTGTGACCTTGTACTTTGACTAAGTGTTTTCTACATCGAACTCTTTACACTTACTTCGCATTGTGATTTAGGGATAAGGTATACGCCCCTTAATTAGGTGTGCATGATTTCACCAATGAAGTGGTGAAGTGAATTCGAATTTTTATATGACGAGTAATTTGGAGTATGAGTGAATAAAATTCTAAATTTTACTTGTGTGTGTGTGTGTGTGTGTGTGTGTGTGTGTGTGTGTGTGTGTGTGTGTGTGTGTGTGTGTGTGTGTGTGTGTGTGTGTGTGTGTGTGTGTGTGTGTGTGTGTGTGTGGTGGAGGGTTCACTCCATCAACATCATTCGTCACATCGAAAAAACAGTAATGACTAGGTCTGAAGATTCATAATATCAAGGTGAATTACTTTACCATTTGAAGCTCTGTTATGATGAAAAGTGACATCAGGTATTAATAAGATTTGCACAAAAGAAAGGATCTCCGCTCACTCCAACCTTGACACCAGTTACAGATCAAGCTTTGAAATTACTATCAGCGTGTTTGCCTTGGTGTCCTTGCTATCTAAACGAGCAAATGGCCTTGAAAGTTGAAGCTGTTCATCACTGTCACACCCACGCCTCGCAGATCACCAGCCATTCCCCGTCCTAATGCCAAGCGCTAATGGATTTCACTCATTTGGGGGAAGCCTTGCCGTCATCGCTACACCGCCATACAAGTAATATCTGCATTTGAAGATGAAGAAGATGATGATCATGATGAAAAAGAAGAGATGAAGAAGATAAGGTGACGAAGAAGAAGAAGAAGAAGAAGAAGAAAATAAGAAAAAAAAGAAGAAAATAAGAAAAAGAAGAAGATGAGGAAGAAGAAAATAAGAAAAAAGAAGAAGAAGAAGAAGAAAATAAGAAAAAAGGAGAAGAAGAAGAAGACGAAGACGAGGATGAAGAAGATGAAGAAGAAGAAGAAGAGGAAGAAGAAGAAGAAGAAGAAGAAGAAGAGGAAGAAGAAGAAGAAGAAGAGGAAGAAGAAGAAGAAGAAGAAGAGGAAGAAGAAGAAGAAGAAGAAGAGGAAGAAGAAGAAGAAGAAGAAGAAGAAGAGGAAGAAGAAGAAGAAGAAGAAGAAGAGGAGGAAGAAGAAGGAAAATGTGGTGATTATCGTTAATACTTCACTTCCACGGATATTTGTTCATCGAAAAAACCCTCTAAGATCCTCAATAAATTTTTTCCCAGATACGTAGAGAGGAGAAGGAAAAGAAAGAGATGTCAGGGAGAGCTAAGTAGGCCTAACCACATACCCATCTCAGCATCAGATCCCACCAGCCAATACCCAAGTACAGTCGCAAACAGTAATTTCGCTTCAGTTCTACGCCGAATGTTTAGTATGAATCTCGTACAGTAGAGAGTAGTCCATATAATACACTCCTTTTTCACTCCATTGGGCGTTTCTCGTGTCTTCCAGGGACGGTGTAGTAGGCGTTATTAATATTTATCCTGCATCATTTAGTCATTTTTTTTTTACCTTCACTCTCACACCCACGCCCTCTCCTGCAGACAGAGACGTCCCCACAACACAAAAGATACCCCCTGGCGACTTTCTGCTGGAGCGCTATTTACGGACCACCTTGTATATTCTGCGCACAAGTGAGTTGGTTGTTGAAGATCGCATCACTGGATTTAAAAAGTCCTAGGCCATTGTCTCGTTACTTATCATAATGAAAGAATAAAAATGGTCTAAAACCATAGAATAAAAAGAAACTGGGAAAAATATCAGGAAGAATTAATAAACCACACCCACCTCACTTCCAAAACTTCCAGCCAAGCGTCACGTACCACTTATTAAAGAGAAAAAAGGAAATAAATACTGGGAAAACAATATAAAAGCGCCATCCCTTCCATAGTCAGAACTCTTCATCCAACAGCCTAGTGCAAAATCAATAGAAAGGGAAACAAATATTGGAAAGAAACTGTAGCTTGTGTATTTATTTAGTCCTCAGCACAGTCAGATCCATTAAAAAAAACAAGAAATATGTATCAGAAGGAACTAATACACCATATACCCATCTCACCATCACGCCCCTTCATCTAACGGGTATTATGCAGGAAGAGAAAAAGAAAAGGCGAGAAAGATGAGGAAGATCTTACAAGCCATATACCTATCTCCCCATCAAAACCCTCCAGCCAATACACCACTGGGAAAACAAGGATCCTCCACGGCCGCTCTATCTGCCCTTCAGAAACCAATCTCTCCTGAGAAAATAAGATTTCACTATTCTAGATATGACTGAGGAGATCACGACCTCCCCCACAACCAATACCATCACAGAACCATAACTCACTCTGAAATCATTCTACCCCTGACTGGTACTGTGCAATGGTTCTCCGTTCAGTCTCAGTACCTGGTCAATAATTTATTTATGCAGCTGGTACTGAATTCATGAAGCGAAATTCCGATCGTTTTAAAAAGAACTAGCGACTTTGACTCAGGCACGGTTTGGAAACGATGTAAGAGAATTATTGATCGTAACCCTATAGTCACAGGTCACAGTTTCTTCACTCCCTCTGTTTTCTTCCTTTGGCTGAAAAGAAGTTCAAATCAACTTTGAAGAACGGCCAAGTAATGTGATACCTCGAACAAGTACTTTGCCATGTTCCTACTTGCACAGGAATCTTATAAATTAACCCTTCAAGTGTGAAAGCCATCCTTATATGTTTCATTTTCACTAACCTTACTCAGTTTCATACAGTACAGAGGCTATACATAGAGCTTTAAAAGCAATCTTATAACCTTCCCTCGACGGATTATCGTCTGATAATTCGTTTATGTACATGACGCTTACACAGCCGAAGTTTAAACAATAATGGATGGTAATCAGTTAAGTAACTACCGTGGCATTGTTTGTATAATTCTTCACATGCACCTTAATGTATTTTGCCAACAGCCTGTGAAGGAGTGAAATGTTAAGCTCCACCGTCACCATGCATCATTTCGGTACCAGACTACAGGCTGTGTTAGTTCGCTGCAGCCCGGGAGTAAAGAAGTTACAGACTGAGATTCAGCAGGCTCATAACTTCGTCCAAAGGATCAAAAGACTACCAAGAATATACGGTGGATAGTTTTTTTTTTTTTTTTCTTTTTTTTTTTTTTGACATAAAATCCCAAATATGATAGAATGTTACCACGAACTGCATTTCATATGATGCCTTTTCACATACCGAAGTATGTGCTTTCTACACAATACTGAGAACCTGCTGCAGTAACCTACAGTATATTGTTAATGCAACTGAATTAATGTATGGTCCCTTATTGTCGGTACTGTGATTATAACTTCCCCTGGTTTTGTGTATTCTTTTTCATCTTTCACGACCCTGTTCAAATGAAGAAAAGGATAAACTAAAGATATCCTTTCTCTGAATTTGCTAATGTTCAAAGAGAAATTTAACCAGGAACATGTTTGACACTGACCTCAGATATTTCCGATTTTCTCCCTTACTGTCTTTTTTCACCCACTTCAAGTGATAGTAGAATAACAGTACAACAGACGATACTAAGGAAAAAATTGGCCATTAATGACAAACATTTTTCAGTATCATGTACATTTTATGAAATAATTGACATATATATATATATATATATATATATATATATATATATATATATATATATATATATATATATATATCTCTCTCAGCGAAAGTACAAACTCCAGTTCGTAAGAGGATTATGTCCAGGAATCTCCAATTGGCCTGACCTTGAATTTCACATTCTTCTATCCGATTTTCAACAAACAGGGATAACTCTCGTGGTTGTCAGCCTTTGCTTCTTCCGTCTTGTATAGTAACTGTATTCCTTCAAGGTTGATGGGTGAGAGCAAAACACAAGTTTGGCTGAATAGCCCAATGGAACACAAAGAACTAGCTGGGGTAAGAGGCGCTGCACAGTTACGTAGACTGTATTGCACTATTATCTCCAAGAAATATTATACTGCTGCACCTTTCTCTTCGATTTTTTAGCTGCAGGGCACGGTTTCTGAGGAAAAACCGAGCAATGCCGGTCCCTGTGCTTCTTCAGCTAATGGATATATACGTAATATAAGGAAATAAAACGCAATTGTCTCTCTCTTCCATTTTACCTTATACGAGAAAAACAACTGAAAAAAGTACTGAACATATTTTACGCTAAATGTTTAATAAAATTTGGGTCAAAGCAGATAACTGTACCACACTGAGTGTTTTATATATATATATATATATATATATATATATATATATATATATATATATATATATATATATATATATATATATATATATATATATAAAACCATTCTCAGTCACAACAGTAAAATAGGGCGAGTTGCGCAAGCCAGCCCCTTTCCTGCGTCCCATACCTCTCTCGCTGAGTTAAACTGAAGTTCATGTTAGAAAAAAAAAAAAAAAACTTCCTCTCTCTTTTCAGCGTTTCATACGAAGCTGTAAATTTAACACACACACACACACACACACACACACACACACACACACACACACACACACACACACACACACACACACACACAATCCTCCCCTTCTCTCTCTCTCTCTCTCTCTCTCTCTCTGCCGCCACTTCCCCCACTCTTCCAATAATGTTGCAAAAAAACCCGTGTGATGGAGAGCTTACGCGGCCCAGCTGTGTTGGTCATTCAGTGCCCGTGTCAGGGGTGTTGACGCGACTGCCGTGTCATACAATGAAGATGAGAATATGAGAGTAAAACGCGAGAGGCAAACAAGGTAGTGGGAGGAAGTAAGAGAGGAATGAGGGGGTGGAAGTGACAGGGAAAGAATTACAGCAGGGGTGAGAAAATGACGTGCCAGAATGAGATGAGAATATGAGAGTGAAATGCCGGATATAAACAAGGTGGAAGGCGGAGTTAAGGATAAAACAGCACATAAGAGGAACTACAGAATTAAAGGGAAGACAAAGTGACAACAAAAGATGAGAATGTGCGTGCAGAATGGAAGACATACTCGTAAACTGGACAGCTGGATGAGGGTAGGGTGAGAAAACCGGGAGAATGAAGGAACATGAGAGAGATGAGAAAATGACGAGATAAGAAATTAGCACAAAAGAAGCGAATGTTGGGTGAAAACTAAACAAATGGGGGACAGAAACAAGACAGTGAGATGAAACAAGTGTGAAAAATTAGCAGTGAGAATCAGTGCGAAAGAATGAGAGTGAGATATAAAAGGGAGATAATGCGGAATGAAAACAGAAAAACAAGGGAATGAAAACAAGATGGAAGGAGGAGGGGAGAAGAAGAAATTGGCATGACAGTAGAAGAATATGACATGAAAGAAAATAGCATGCCATACAAGAAAACGCAATAATTGACAGGAGCATTCAACGTAAAATAAGCAACAGAGTGAAGAATTATAAAACATATCATGACCTATAGTAGTAGGAAAAGTATAAATGATGGAGAGAGTGAGGGACGCAGCATGTATGAAGAAGGGGACTATAACCTAACATTAATGAAGACTATATAACATGAAGACAAAGAAAATGAAGAAAATAAACTGTAAGACAAGAGGATGCCCGCAAGAAATACGATACAGTTGAAAGGGAAACTGAGAAAATGGAAGAGGTAAATGAAATGGGAAGAGACGACGACTACGAGAGAAAAGAAGATTGATGAGAACCCACTCTGAAAGGAGAAGAATGCAGCCTGAGAAGTTAAATAAGAAAGAAAGCAGAGAAAATGGGAGAAATCAACATTAGAGCAGGAGGAGCCCAGCATGAAAAGGAATAGAAAATGACGTGAATGATGGAGAACGCAGAAGGATGACGAACATGAATGAAGTAAGAAAGCAGCTTGAAAGAATGAAAACGTATAAAAAAAAGCAAATGAAAACTAGGAATATGGAAGAAGTAATCACGATGACAGCAAGGGGTAAGCATGAAAAATTTATGAAAATTTTAACACTGCAGGAAAGGAGATAAATTTGCATAATAACTGAGATACTGGGCAAGAGAAACAAGACTGCAAGAAACTATCATTAAAGGAAGCAATAAAATGATACGAAAGAAAAATGCATCATGAAAGACAAATAAACTTCCATGATAATTTTTACAAATGAGAGAAGCGACTGAGACAGACAGAATGAGAAGGGTAAGAAATGGGGTGAAGGAAGGAAAAAACAACATGGAGGACGATAAAACAGCACGAAGGGGTAAATTAAAAAACAAACGAAATAGGAGGTGGCTAACATGAAAGAAATATATATGGAAGGAAAACAAAACATGAAATAAAATATAATAGTATGAAAATAGAGAAAGTGGGAGAGGTAGACAAGGTGGCTAAAGGGCGACAGTATGAAGTAAATTTGGAAGAAGAAAAAATTAGCATGAAAGAAGAAAAGGATCAGCATGAGAAGAGACGAGGCTGGGGAGGTTAGGAAGATAGCTAGACAAGAGGAGAATGAGAGGTGTGACAAAGCAGCACGAAGACTGGAAACTATGGCATGAAAAGACATATTATAGCATGAAAACTGTTCAAATGGGAGAGGTATACAATATGACAAACATGAAAGACTGAGCAGTGTGAAAGATGGACAATTTAGCATGGGAGAAAGTAGCATGACATTAATAAAAAAGACCCTAAGGAGAATGACTACTGAGATAATGGAAGGGGTAAATAAGATGGCAAGAACTAAGCAGGAAAAAGAAGAAAAAATAAGTGAATAAATAAAGTTAGAATATGGAAAGATGGCACGAGTGATAATGCATGATTGCCAGCGAGAGAGAATGAGAATACATGAAAAAAAAGGATAGAGTAAAATGACAACTGGGATATGAGGGGAGGAAAACAAGATGACGAGAAGAAGAGTATGGGAGCAAAAAAGTAAGTAGGGAACCTGAGAAGAAAAAGTGACATGAAAAGGGAAAAGAAAACATGGAGGAATATAAAATCACATGACCAGGGATAATATCCACATGGAAGACGTAAGAGGGCAGCAATAAAGAAAAGTACAGAAATGAACAAGTCGGAGGCGCATAGTGACAGAAGGGGTGAGAAAATGAAAGTGAAAACCATAGCATGAAATACTATATACCATACTCCTTTTATTTTATTTTGGTTCAGACTTGAATTTCTCTGTCTTAAATGTCGAGTTGCAACAATAGATTATCATTAGAGTGTGACGCTACTCAAGAAGCACTGCAGTAGATAGGATGTAATGCTTGTCTGTGCAACTGAGTTAAGTCAAATAAGCTGCAAAAGGAAGAAAATCCTGGTGAGCGTAAAGGTGAATGAACTGTAACATTAAAACTACAAAATTTGCTGCACGAGACATGTTTGAGAGAAATGTGATGTGAGAGAAAGAGAATTTAACGTGAAGGAATAAAATAAAATTGAAACTGAGCTAATGAGAGAGATGTATATTAGAAGTGAGGGGGGGAAATTAGCGTGAAAGGTGGACAATTTAGGTTGCGAGAAAGTGGAATAATAATAAAAAAAAAAAAGTACCGGTAGCTAGCTAAATGAAGAAAGTGAATATGAGACTGAGCATGAAAGACGTGATCAAGCAGTGTGAGTGAATGGAAATTTTACATGAAAGAAAAACATGGATGAAAACTGAAAATAAAAATACAGTACAAGAAAAACAGAGAATGAAGGAAGAATAAATGCAACAGAGGTAGAAGCAAATGGAATACGTAAAGATGGCAGAAAAATGACAACAGGGAAGGGGACGACAATTAAAAAAATATGTATATTGAGTACAAAAGAACTAAGATAATTATATGGGAGAAAGAAGATGTCAAGAAAGAAGAGCTGAGAACAAGAGCTTTAAGGAGAAAATCAGAACACAGAATAACATGTCAAAAAGTTGCAAGCAAATGGCAAAAATAAAAAAAGAGAGAGATAAGCGAAAAAAGACCACGGGTAAAATACGCCATGAAAAAAGTGAGGAAATATTCGGCAAGGAGAAAATAAAATGGAAAAGAAAGTTAGATGAAATCAGAAATGAAATGAGAGGAACTGTATAAGAAAAGAATACTAATGCATGATTATGAAGTGAGAATAAGTATAAAAAGTAAGAAAACAGAAAAAGATAGATTAGATAAAAAGGGATAAGAGGGAAAAATGTGAGAACATGAAGAAAAAAAATAGCAGGAAATCATAAAGCAGTGTGAAAATTTTTAAAAATTGCTTGAAAGCCATAAAGAAGAGAAAGATGTGAAAAATATGAATACTGGCAAAAAAAAAAAAAGTGACATGGAAGAGTAACTTGAAAGAAGTGTGAAAATAAACTGAAAAAAGTAAGGAAATAGAATGAGAGAAGTCTGAAACCATTATGAAAGTTAACGAACAGCATCAAAGAGGCAGAATTCTATTACAAACGCGAGGAAAACTTTACGACCCAGAAAAAACAAGAAAAAAAAGATGTTGCAAAAGGTGAGGAAAGAAATGGACTAGGCTAATAGACGTATTTCCTAGGATTAACAATTATGTAAATGTTTTGAAGATGTAGAAACAGTGTGATGAACTGAGAGGGTAGAATAGAAAAAAGTGAGGAAGTAGCATGAAAGACATTAAAAAAAAAAAAAGGAAAGGAGGGTTTCGAAAAAATATGAACGTAGATCGAAAGATGGAATAAACTGATGAGAAATGACACCGAAGAATCTTTGATGAAGTATCAAGAAAAAGCAAGAGAGTGGCAGAGAATGAGAATATTTTAACAAGGAAATACCATAGAAGAAGACATGAGGGAAAAAAAAAAAATGCGACAAAGCAGAGAGACAAATACAATTAAATAAATGTGAAGAGAATAAAGAGGAATCAATGAAATTCCATAAACGAAATGGCAAAAGAGCATGCACGAATGAGGTAAGAAGATAGAGAGGAAGAAAGTAAACATAATGTATGCGAAATGGTCAAATAACACAAGAGAAGGGTAAGTCGCACGCAGAAATTAGAAACAATAAAATGAAAGAAGTGCTAAATAGTATAAGTGTGAGATTAACACAAAAGGAGAACATAGAAAACTGAATAAAGATAGAAGGGAGAAAATAGTATGGGAGAAACGAAGTGATCACATGAAAACTCTATGGTGATAACATGCAAGAAGTGAGCCAAATTATTTTATAAAAAGTGTGAAATGTAAAGGAAAAAAAATGGTATGGCATGGAATGGGTGAAAATGTAGGTTGAAGAAATTTATAATTTCGTAACATATGTAGACACAGAAAAATAGCATGAAAATCAACAAATAGCCTAAACGAAGAATGGTAAAATGATAAAGAAAACGAGGATAATACGCCTAAAGAAATTAAGGAAAAACAACGTGGAATTAATAGGAAAGAAACATGAAAAAACATGAGTGTGTAAAATTAGCATAAAAAGTGTGAAAAATGCTCAAAAAAGAGAAATCAGCACAATTGCAGACGCAATAAACCACAATTGAATTCAGCTAATTACATGAGACAAGTGGTATATTTGCATAAATGAATATTAATAATTCCTGCAAAAATAAGAATAGCAGAATGAAAAAGGTATGTTGAAATTAGTGTAAAAACATCGGACAAATATACTAAGGCATAGCATAAAACAAGCGAGGAAACTGAATGGAAGAAGTGAGAATATTGCATTGAAGAATATGAAAACTCTCGAAATATGTGAAAAACTAGCAAGGAAACGAGACGTAACAAACCAATAATGAATGAATAAAAAGAATAAAGAATGTGCGATATCAAAACAGCATAAACGATATGCATGAAAACTTAAAGAAATCTTGTAAACTTATGAAAATTATTCGGAAAACGAGAAATAAAGTAAGGAAATGAGAAGCCATAAAATTCAATGATAGAAAAATGGATAATAATACATATGTTGATGTAAGAAAAGAGCACGACAGTAAGAAAACATGACAGAAGAATAATAGACGTTAAGTAATGCTAAAGAAAAAATGAGAAAAGAAAGGAAGAAAATTCAAAATAGTATATACATAACAGCAGTGAAGAAAAAACAAGCACGAGTAAAAAAATAATAATAAAAAAAGATAAAATAGGGAAATACTCGTAGGCTAGAAGTACTGAGAAAGTAACAGAAAAGGAGAAGATTGAAAACAAAATGAAAGACGGCAAAAAGCATAAAATATAAGCGATGAAATATAAAAATGAATTATATAGGCCCTCAAAAAAGTAAGGAAATTAGAATGAAGGAAGCCTGGAAGCTGAAAAAAGACCTAAAAATACTACGAAATAAAACAAAAAAAATTGAATGAGGAAATAAAATGAAGGAACGAGACAAGAGCACTGATGGCCATGTAAGAGTAGGTTAGCATATAAAAGAGCACAGTGTATGAAAAAGCAGGATAATTCAGTGAAGCAAATGATGAAATACCACTAAGAATGGTAGAAGTAAAAGAAATGTTATGGAGGAAAAAAATAGATATATGGAGACAGGAGACAGCGTACCGAAAAATTAAAAACAGTAACATTAAAGAAAAGAGCATGAAGATAGAAGTGAAAGATGAGACGACAAGAATTAGTACCAAAAAGAAAACATGAGAAACGAGAGACAAAATATTTAAAAAGCACGAACGAAAAATGACAGTGTGAAAGAGACTAAATAGCACGAGGGATGAGAAACTCTCATGGAAGGGAAGGGAAGAAGTTTTAAAACGACATGCGATGAGAAAGAAAAGGTTAGAAAATAGCAAGATAAAAATTCTGAAAATCTAAGAAGAATCAAGAATATGAAAGCGAAAGAAAATTGTACGAAACTAGCAAGAGAAAAGCATGCAGCTGGGAAAGCAGTTCATAAGCACTGAAAAAACAACATAAAGGGAGCGTAAAGGGAGGAAGAAAACTTACGTTATCAGTGAGAAAGCAGTATCAGTGAGAATATAGTATAAAGAAAATAAGGAAACAGTGTGAAGCAGAATAAAAGCAAGGGGATATTTGTTTCAAAGCAGAGTGAACACAGAATAGAGTGAGAAAACAGTCCGAACTGAAACTTGGAAATGGCATGAATGTACGAAATACCACGCAGTAAAATAAATTACAAACAGCGTGACGAAAGATGTGAGAAATTAGCATGGAAGCAAGAAAACTAAATGGAGAAAAGGGGGAACTAATAAAAGTTGGTGAGATAATACCAAAAACAGAGGAACGGCATGAGAGAAGATAAAAATGGCATTGAATGAAGTGATATAACACCATGAAGGAAGTGAAAAAAAGCATGATATGTTGGAAAATGGCGTGATAAGTGTGTACTGTAGGAAAAAAAAAAGTAAGGATTTTTGTGTGATTTACGTGGGGATAAAACAGGCGTATTGATAAAAAGAAATTCCAAGATTACTTCCACAACTGGAGCGTGTTTTCTAATGTTCGTCTAGGTGTGCATGTACTACGAACTAAAACTGAGTATCTTAGAAATACTTGTGAGCTAAGGGACGGAAGATGAGACTGTGTAAATTGTGAATAAGTGCATGAGGTGTGTGTGTGTGTGTGTGTGTGTGTGTTTGTGAAAGTGTGTGTAAATGTGTTTGTGTCTGCGCGCCCGTGTGCGCGTGCGTGTGTGTGTATGTGTGTGTGTGTGTGTGTGTGTGTGTGTGTGTGTGTGTGTGTGTGTGTGTGTGTATAAGAGTGTGTATGTGTAAGTATCTATCTATCTGTCTCAATATCTACCTATCTATCTACAGATAGATAGGTATGTGTGTGTATCTATCTATCTATCTATCTCAATATCTAGCTGTCTATAGATAGATAGATAGGTATGTGTGTTTGTGTGTGTGTGTGTGTGTGTGTGTATGTGTGTGAGAGCGTTCGTGTATGTGTTAGGTGTGCGGCATTGTGTGGTGTAGCAATGTGAGGAGCAGCAGTGTGAGGTGTGAGTGTAAGGAAATTCATGAGACAAGGGTGTGTGTGATGTGATAGTGTTGTGAGCTGGTGGCTTCTACTTTACAGTTACTCTTTCATCTCCTGATTTTACATATACATATATGTATATCATCATCATCATCATCAGCCTTTGGGGTCCACGGCAGGAACGGCCTATCCCTACCGAATATACTATATATATATATATATATATATATATATATATATATATATATATATATATATATATATATATATATATATCAGGGACAGTTGTGTTTATATGACACAGGAGGTACCTTGGATATTGAGATGATTTAGGACTATTTCCTGGCACTGAATGGAAAATGAGAATGTTAATAGTGTGATGATTTATTATATGAAAGAACTGGATTACTGCGGTAGTAGAAACAATCAGAATTCCCATGTTCCTACCAGACATAATGGATGGATCAGATGCTGGGTATGCTATAGCCTCAGAATGTGAGCATTGCATAAGTGACTCGTGACGAACGCCGCGAGAAACGTGTGGAACAATGAAAAGTGGGGTCATCAGTATATGTGATTGGATCGTACTTGACTTACAGGTCAGGTAACTGATGAATAAGAGGAACAAAGGTGATGAGACAGCTTAACTGCAGTCTGTTTTAACCTTTGAAGATGATGCAAGGCAAAGCAACCAGGAATTGTTTTGACATTTGTCCCATTCTGTTTTATGCGATAGAATATCAGGAATACCAACACTGCATTTGTTCCATTCTGTTTTATGCGATAAAATATCAGGAATACCAACACTGCTTTCTAACTAAAATTCTTCTGCTGTCAAAATTCAAAGCATCAGTTATTTCCTATACTAACTCAAAGATGTGCATCGAAAATACTCTTGATATAAGAACTTTATTCCAGTCAGCATAGGATACATACTCTTTAGACTCTCTTCCTTCTTGAGTACTGTAACATTCCCTTCTGTGTATCTTAAGTAAACTATGATGATAAAAAAGGAGATACATACGTACCCTAGAAGATTAAAGTGCAATAGGCCAATGCAACATAAATCTCCGAAGAAAAGATGTTAGAAAGCTTCCCATGCCCGAGACAGTAGAGCACCCAGAGCAAACAGTATGGCGCGCACACACACACACACACACACACACACAAAACACACACACACAGCAGATAAGCAATTACGTATTAATTGATCACAATATCCAGTTACACATACAAGATATCAAGCAACAATAAACACTACTAGAGGCCCACACCAAGGGAGTAATCACACCAGCCGCAAGCCGATACATATCTAGTGCGGCTTGGAATATGAGCATAACCATGACCTACTTCACCAGCTTCGAACTCGTAGAAGATTTTTATCTCTGCCTAACACCCGTAAAATTTTGTGATGATATCTTGAGCGCTTGCGAAGTAATCGTGCTAACAGATACACAGACAGACAGACAGACAGGCATATTGAAAACAATGCCAGCTTTCGCTATCACGGCTAGTAAACGTAATAAACAGCACATCGGATATTAACAAACAATTATGGTCCATAAAACAAGTGAAGTATTAAAGGGTTCATCAGTGCACATACATATCCTTAATGAAGGCAGGAAATCATTACATTTGTAAATAGTAACATAACTACAATTTGACCAATCACGTTTTTACAAACGATTTCCTAATCATATATCATGGTTAGAATAAGAACATTCAAAATGAATAAACTTTGAAACACACACACACACACACACACACACACACACACACACACACACACACACACACACACACACACACACACACACACGCACGCACGCACGCACGCACGCACGCACGCACGCGCGCCATGTCATTCTTGAGGACAGCGTTGGTGTGATGAACGAATCCCGTCACGCAGCAGTAAATCATGCTTAACAAATCTGCAGAATAAATAATATCTTACATTACATCAGTCGCAGGTCAAGATAAAAAAAGAATCAACACAACCCCTTCAGTGCGATGGCGACTTTAACTCAACTTTCCTCCAGTACTCCATTCAGACTAATACAAGACTAATTCCATTCAGATTAGGAGAGACTTCATGCAGTGAAGGGATAAAACTTAGTTAAAAACTAATCTCTTTTAGATTCAGTATCCACTAAATTCTTTAATACAGTACAATGATTCTTAATCTTCATGCTTCCACCAGGCAATTTTATTCCATTCTTGCTGCGACCAGATAATCTCGGTTTGTTGAGGGCATTTCATAATGATGGGATTACATTGTAGAACACAAAGCCTTCAGACTTCTATGACTCACTGGCAACTGGATAAAATTGTGTGACGTTAGTAGCATTAAAATTTTATCGTCTAGTGTGAGTTGTAATAAAATACTATCGTTAGCTGGAAGAAAAGAAATAGAGTTGCCCCGACCATAAATGTCAGCAGTGACTGACTTAACAGACTACCATGACACAGCTGAAGCAAATTGTTAGGTGTAAGCTGGAAGAAAACAGTATTGGTGACCCAACAGGCTTGTACACGCTTGTCATAGGATGGCAGCTGTACTATGATGGCCATTAGAGTGTTAAGTGAAATGGGAGAGAAGTTTTGTGCTCACCTAGCTGAAGACGTGAGGGGCAGGTTGGCGGTGGAGGTGATGGTGAGATGAGGGGCTTGTGAGAGTATACAGGCAGCACAGGCTCCCTACTAGCAAGCTAGGTTTTTGGGCCCGTCGCCTTATAACTCGACTCACTGAGCTTTGGCGATATCACTGTGAGATGCCACGGAGGCCACGGTCATTCGTCAACATTGATGTTTCAGATGAGCCTGGTATATAATTATGCGATTCTTTTCCTTCCTGCAGATTGGAATAAATCTACATATCTGTTTTCTGTTCTTTATTTTCGTTAACAGGAGTTTGTCATTTACACGAATTGCTGTAAGCAATTAAAATATCTGAATGAGATGCACTTACAAGCCAGGAATAATCGTACTTTCTGCCGAAGTCCAGTATTTACATTCAGTACAATTACTATTTTACCCAAGATGCTGGAAAGTGTGCTGGCAATTCTGGATGGAAATTCACCTTCTAATAAAATATATCTCTCATATACTGAAAGCCATTTTTATATCAATTCAAAATCTTCAGGGGAGATCACTAAATAAATGAGTCGTTTATTAGAACATATTTTTAAAGATGTGCCACATTTTTGTATTAATATGAAAATTAGGGCACTGGAAATTAAAATAATATATTTTACAGTTATTTAAAACAGGATCAGGGACATGTCACACCCATTTGGTGACAGTCAGATGATGCGAAATCTGGAAGAAGCAAGTGATCCTGGTCTGTTTTCACTATCCACAACACTGAGGACGAAGAATTCACACCTTACGATGCGGCGAGCGTGTCAACGATGGAGATAGAGTTGTGGGAGAGCAGCGGGAACCTGCCAGCACCGAGTCCACCACTCTACTGAGGCTGCTGCCACCCTACGGTCCCCGGGAGCTACGAGATGCTCTACAATCCACCATACACGCAGGATTCACAAATATTTTAATTCCTGTATTTGTCATTGGTTTGTATGGATTGTCAGTGACCCAAGCTGTAAGCCTGGCAGCTACGAGATACTCTACATTCCACTATTCATAATATACGCAAGATTCAAACCATTAATTATGCTCACATGAACCTTTGGTTTGTCTCTCCAAATGGTTCACAAGCTTCATGGACTCACATTGGCTCTGGCTTCAAATACTCAGACTCCTATGTTTTACCCTGGGTTGAATAAAATCGTCTGGCATCAGCTGCATTAAAATGCCAGAGTTGTCCCGACCATGAGAGTGAACGGTAACAGTAACACTCTCAGACTCCTGTACTGGCTGAGTCGCTCCTACCTGAGTTAAATCGTCTACAATTACCTAGAAGAGAGTACCAGAGTCTGACCATAAACGAGATAATATGCAGCCGGACGTTGTTTCAAGGCATGTAAATCTCTCTCTGAACCACAGCTAGAATTATCCTGACCACGAGAGGGTTAATATGCACTCGAAACGTTCCTTATGAGCCCTTGCAGAACCTGTCATAATATATCCCTGAATTACACTCAGTGGTTGATCATTCTTAGCGGAACTCTACCTACCTATTGATGGGTTAAGTATGTAATGGGAAGACCAGAGTAAGGCAGCTAATCTCATTATAACTGCCAGCATATTAATCTTTTAGTGGCATTGTAGTTATGTTGGGCAGGGCAATTAAGGAAGGGTATTTTCAAAGCCGGGATTATTCATCCTCGTTAAAATGAATGGCTAATTAAATTTTTCCCCAAGAGGGAATGTGACGTCTTTTATGATGATGAGAGGGAGAAATGAAATGTGGCTTCGCTTACCAGTTGTGTAATAAAGCCCCGGAGAATAATAGACGGTGTAATTGTTAATGGAATGCGCTCGTCTGGGCCTCTGAATGCTGCTTAGTGAACATTGTCCCTCAGCAAACACTATTCGCGCCAGGGAGCTCAGGGAACAATGTTGCGTGGGGAAAAGATTGTTATCCATTAAGCAGCTTCTTCGAGTGCCTAAACGCTGAGTAAACTTAGCGCCATAATCAAGGTGGGATAGAAAGCTTCGTAGTGTCTCTTCCTTACCGATTTATTACGAAGTATTATTTTACACCTTAAAACTCTGTTGTATGTTATCTACGTCACTTTTATATCGAAGACTCCATCATCAATACCAGGATACTAAACGGACACTAAGGGGTAATATACATAAGAAATGGCTAAAAAGGAGACGCCACCAATATTCCGATGTTACCAGAATACGATCCTTAATTTCTCCTCACAGACAGTTGCGTAAAGGTGGCTGTTTGGGATAATCAGCTCACTGTAAGCTTCCGGCCAGTTAGGTTTATCTTGAAACCACAGGAGAAATACGGTGCTCAAGAAGCAACACTGTGTAGTGGAAGACCAAAAAGCACTTCACATTGCCACACCTCACAACCACACCACACACTGCCACATCTCACATTGCTATATCTCACACTTTCACATCACACAGTATCACACTTCATGATTCAACACCTCACAGCTCCACACCCACACCTTACACTGCCATATCACTCCCCCCCCCCTCAAACATCGCACTGCCACACAATACACCACCGCACTTCTCCACGCCCCACAGTGCCGCACTTTACATTATCTCACCTCTCACTGTCACACTTTATACTTCTACGCTTCAATCACTCTTTGTCGTTCCTTAGATACGAGTTAACATTCGTTTGTCTGTAATTTATTTAATATGTGCCGTTATTAAAAAGGTATAGATCATTTATAGGGAATTATTAAAGAGCTTCAGAAGATATCAGTCGCTTAGCAACATGTACTAGCGAGCCTCCTAAGACGGTGAGAAAAGAGCCCTTGCGGATATCTAAGGTAAAATAAGAGACCTTGGCAGTTAATTGACCCACCTTAAACTTCCGCCATTTTTTTTTTCTTTCCTTTTCAGGTTTACGTCGTCCATTTCAGAGAGGAGAGTTGTGGGATGCGACTCACTATCGCTCGTAATAGATTTCACGACGCCATTCTGCTCTGTTGTGGACCTTAACCCTTTATGGGGAAATGGACTCAGTATTTGAGGAATTCATGGGCCGGCACAGTCCTGCATTGCTATCACTTAAATGAATCTTTATGTCGTTAGGAAGAATCCGATTTCGAGTAATGTCCCCGTGACATACGCTGCGTCCTTGTAAATGGTGGCCGGGACAAGAGACCCTGCGGGCATTTTATTTTCCCTACACAGCAGTGACTTCTCCGGGGTTAGGACGAAACTGAAATGGAGTAAAGTTTAATGCCATACATCTGGCTTCGTGTAAATACTGGCCCGGTGTCAGATTTCCGTTCTGTGTATCCTATTTGCACTGTCTGGTAAGTCTGATTTCCCCAAGATGATCGTCCATCCATTGTTTTCTTTCCTTTTTTATTTCCCCCTAATCTAACTTAACTTATCCTATTTTAACCTAACCTAACAGATTAACCTAAATGAATAACAAACTAACCTAACCTGACTCGAAGAACGCAGACCTAACTTAGGCTTTCCTGCAAAAGCAAAAGTGCAATAATGGTACTATACAGAATGGTAATCAGGGCCCGGTCACATTAACTTCAGCCCTCATCTCTTTACATATCAGAGCCTCTCTTTTCACAGATTCTTGTCCTGGCAGAACTGATGGATAAAATGGTTAATTATTTATCATTCAGTATGGTGGCGTATTACAGTTCATTCATGCTGTCTTCAAACGACTATATTCATCTTAACACAGACTTCTAACTCGAGGGGTGAGACATAGCCTCCATTATCCCCTTTACTAAAAAACGGATCTCCTAAGCTGAACATAATTATCTGATACTCGCAGAATTATAACTGAAGATGTCACCATTTCGCTTGTATTTCAGGTAGGCTTCACAGGAATCGAAACACAGGTTGTCCATATAGAACTTTTACGACACCAGATCTTATGGCCGTACCCTAAGGGAATCGCCTTTTCCTAGTGATTTAGGTTATACATTATATCTTAACACTGTCTTGTATGCTGTTCATATTTGCTTAATATTGACAAAGGTTGCATCGTTAGCATACCAAGTGAGTCCAGAATAAGTCGGTACGGAAGATGTGCTACGAATTTTCCAGAGTTAATTAGAATACAACTCTTACTGTTTGCTCAGAACGATCGGAAGAACACTGATCTTGCCACATACGGTCCCAGTTTAATATCTAAGAGGTTCTGTAAGGATAATTCTTTCCTTTATGTTCGGTGTTGTGTGAAAGGCAAGTGACTTGATATTATAATCCACTTTACTGGACACTGGTTATGGTTTATCATTCTTTTGTATTTTCAGTTTCCTTCTTCATGACTCTGCTCATCCATTTTACAACAGCAAGAGATGGGGATGGGATACTGACGACGACGACGACGACACTGTAATGATGATGATGATGATGATGATCCACTTCACTGGACATTGGTTATGGTTTATCCTTCTTTTGTGTTTTCAATTTACTTTATGACTCTACCCAACTATTTTACAACAGCAAGAGATGGGAATGGACTGACGACGACGACGACACGGTAGTGATGATGATGATGATGATGGTAGTGGTGGTTGTGGTATGGCATGTAGCTGATATTAGTTTACACGCAGTCCACTTGAAGGTCCATGTTGTACTGATTAACGACGGTCCCGCAGAAGACAGTAGTAGCTGGTGCAATAACTGTAAATTAACACTCTACGGTAAATGACTACAACATAAGACAAGGAGTGCAGTCGATGATAGTTATTAAATTTGTACGCAAGTATTTGTCTTGGTCATTTTATTTCACAGGGTTAAAAAGTCTTAACCCTTTCGTTGTGTGCGATATACATAAGTGTAATGTATAATTCAGTAATATGTATCTAAGAAATGTCCTTCCGAAACTGAGAAAGAAACAAATCAAGGGTAGTAAAAACAAATTTAGTATGTCGCCATCGCATGAAATGGATTAATCGAGTTTGCTCTATTCTTTTACCGCGAGGAGTCTTCCATTAAGCCAAATCCAACCATCTGACCTTCACAAAATTTTTAAAAAGTCGTCTTACTGAAGTGGTTGAACATAGCTTCTTCACCAAAGAAGTCTCATAAACTTAATAGAAGCAGCATGGAGTTAGGAAGGACGAAGCAAAATAGACATCATTTTTACTCAGTCCGATGACGTTTTGTATAGCTGATTCTTGCCATTTTCAGACGCTTGTATTCAGCGTAAGAAGACCTTCCTCAAGTGGTGGGGTTACTTACAACTTTTGTTATCTAATTCTGCTCGAAAGCTGAAGAAAGTCGTACACTGGTTCTTGATTAAGGTGAAAAATACGTCATTTAACGTATACTGTCATCGTTTTCAACAGGGTAAATTTATGATCGTGTCTGCTGTTACCCTTTTCAATATCCAGAAAAAATTAACAAACCTGAATTTCGCAACATAACAGATAATGTTTTGTCCTATTTTTGATTCTCTGTCAATTATTTTGAATGACATTTGATTTTTCGGCACGAGAGAGATTCTTTTCAAATCATTTTTCGAAATCATATCAGTGAACATGACAGGGCGAAGAGTTCTGTGAAAAATGCAAGGTTCTTTATGGCATTTCTTCCCGATTTCCAGATTAGATATTTAATTTTCTATTATACTTTTTTTTTCTTTCAGTGCAGGGTTATTGAATGAAGTAATAAGCCTTCCTGAAAATTCGGAAATAAAGTGAGAAAAGAACATGGTCGATATTTACCACCCTTGTTTAACCCCTTCAGACCGTTGACGTTTATTGTAGTTTATTTTTCTCTACTTTCAGACAATTGCATTTTATTTAGGACGGATTTCTAGTTGTGATGCGGTCTTAGAAGGCGAGAATTAACCACCCCAGTTCTAGAAATCTATCCTGAGCTCGGTCAGTCGTGTGTAGGTGATAATAATAAACAGAAAAGAGAAGAAAGAAAGCGTGAAAGTATAAAAGAAAGAGAGCAAGGTAAAAGAAAAAAAAAAGGAAAATGCATCCTCAGGCAGGAGTTAGTATCAGCGAGGTACAGCTGTTAGTCTTTCGCATTGCACATCCAGCCCACAATTGGAAAAACCCAAGTTCGATTCCCAAGTCGGTCAGATTATCATCAGAGTTTACATCCTCTATGTCTCTGTTCACCCAGTAACACACCTTGGGACCTGGACATAAATTCGAGTGTTGTGCATCGTGTTCTAGGGGAAAACTGTGGCTGGTGAAAAAAGTCTACATTAATGCCTATCGTGCAGCTGATAAACACAAATCCTAAACCGTCTCTTCTCCAGCACAGCAAGCTCAGCCTGAGGATTTATGCAACAAATCATTCAAAGTGTTCGTGGTGGCGACCATCATCCTCTCACTCCATGTCGTGCTGCGTAGCCTACTTCCACATTAGGTGACTCTACACTGAGTGACAAGCCTAATGGCTTCCTGTAACCCAGGAACCATCTACATTGTTCGGTGGCAACTATATAATCAGATAACGGGGTGATGCGACGCCTACTATGATGCACCCGTTAACTACGTGGAAAGACGCAAATGCGGCGTCCATCCAAGAACCAAACCTACACACTCTTCCCCACGATTTGCCGTGGCGAGTCGCCGTCCACCGCAAGGGAACGTCAGTTCACTGCATGTGATGACCCTACAGGAGCGATTGCGTACTTGCTGTTGATGGGTCTCCTTCACTTGACAGTGGTTACTTTACGACTATTACTACTACAACTACTACTACTACTATTACTACTACTACTACTACTACTACTACTACTATTACTACTACCACCACTACTACTACTAATGTACAGTACATACTACTACTACTACTACTACTACCACCACTACTACTACTGTACAGTACATGCAAACGCTTATAAACGGCTTGAATCATTCGGATGGAAGTCATTTCTATTATTATGTTATCAATCGATTGCTTTATATACCATAACAAGCACTTTCGGAACTGGAAAGAAGATAAGTACTGCCATCTTTTATCTTTTTACGCCCAGGAAGCTCTCATTAGCTGAATATAATATCATGTAGCAAAAAAAAAAAAAAAAAAGCCATGTTGAGGGCCATAAGGACCTGCAACTCTGTAATTCACAACACACACACACACACACACACACACACACACACACACACACACACACACACACACACACACACACACACACACACACACACACACAATCTCGGTAACTCCGCTCACATTGGCACAATATACACACCACACCTCACACACTCCTCACAGACACACCTCACACACTCCTCACAGCCAAACCTCACATTACCACAGTTTTCTTAGACTCTCACAGGCTTATCAAACAACCTGTATCCCATATATTAACTCATATTAACTCAGTTCTTTGGATAAACTAAGTTCCAAAAGCCTGAGAGTTTATATCAGTACCTGACTGTCGCCCTGGTTATCAACATACCTCTTACAAGAAGTAGAATAAGGAATATTTAAACGTCTTAGGTTTTACCGTCGTCGGATTTATTTTTTACTTGGTAATGGCATCATACTATTTTTTATACTACAGTACCATCCCAGAATATTCAGAGAGCAGTAAAAATTCTAGTACACACGAAATGCCTGTATGTTTAACTATTTCGGTGAGATGAACACACATGGCCATAGTTTTTGTCGTGTAGAAAGAAAACTAATTTGCCTTCATCTTGCAATCTACCAGTTTGCATTGCCTGGATCCGCATCCTGTGAGAGCTGACCTTGACAATAGGATCTTCAAGTACTGTTAATCCCTTTTCGATAAGTATTTCTGTGACTGTATGTATAAAGGGGCGTGACCAGTTTTCACTATAAGTTTGCATTACCGTAAACTGTTATCACGATCGTTTTCCTTTTCCGCATTTTTTACTCAAATATTCACCCTGATTTCATTGAGAAGTGTTTGGTAGGTGCATCAGTAAAAGCAAAAAGTATTAGCAAGTAATCTTACACTAAATTTTTGTTTTGGAAAACTGATAAATGCAGCCACTGTCCTCATGACACACCGCACTCCCTCACATGCTGTCCAACTTTACCTCTCCACCATAGGCTTGCGTTTGTGGGGAAAAAAAAAAAAAAAAAAGGAAGTCAAAGAAGATAGTATTCGGAAAAAAAACAAACCTGAGGATCCATGTGAGTGGGAGTGTGCAAGCAGGTGGCACCGGTGGGGTCGTGGCTGCTATGTTTACAGTGATGGTCGGGCTGGCCGAACAGCAGCAGTTTCTCAGGCATGTTGCGCCCTTCCGGTTCACCCATTGCAACGAGGTGCTTCTGCCATGTGCTCCTGGGGATGTACTAAGAGATATTACCCATTAAAAAGGAGTCTCCAAAGCAGTTAATTATGATCAGGAAACTTACCAGTTGCAATGAGGTGATTCTGCCACGTGGTTATCGGGATGTATTAGAAATAATATATATCTTTTCTTTTACGACAAACCAGTCTCCATAAGTAAATTATTATTATGCCGAATGATTTTGTTTGCAGTTTGCAAGGGGAGGACAATAATATGAAGCGGTTTGTTGGTGGCCACCCCAACCGGAATTAAGGAGTTTGGCTATGGCTAGATTGGCGACTCTGCTTTGTCGTGATTGACCTTTGGGTAACATAGGCTAGGAATTAGAACCTATCTCCACTAGCCTTTTCAGTATGATGACGTGATAATGTGTTAAATTCTTCTACTGTCAGAAGATTTTATTCAGCTTAAATGCAGCTACTCATAGTGAACAGCGTAAAGTGAAGCAGAAGGAGAGCTCTTGCCACTCTGAATTTAGGCAGACGCCCAAGTCCGATAGCGGATCCGGTGTGGTAGTTTTTTTGGACGGCTACCAAATCCTTTTTCACACATCATGAGTCACACTTTCCTTGGCTTATGGGATTTCGTAACAACACTTTCTCATTTATTTTTTCCTGTTGCATCATAATACCCTCTTGTACACTGCTCATGCAGGTATCATTATGTAAATATAATAATTGTGGTAGGTGGGGGCGCTCACCATCCACTCACTCGATGTAGTGCTGCTCTCGGGTGACTGCCCTTTTCTCTCTTCCTTTCTTCTTTCCTTCCGTCCTCTTCTGTCTTTCTTCCCTTCATTCTTTCCTCTTCCTTATGCCTACGGGTGACTCTACACTGAGTGGCGAGCCATATGGTTTCCTGTTCACCAGGAAACCATTTACTACTCTGGGTGGCAACCATATAACCAGATTATGGCGCCTGGTGGTTTAGTGGGTAATTAAGGTGCTCCAGTCGGATTGAGCCTCTGCAGGTTTATATCCAGGGAGTGGTTGGGGTTTATTGCTCACGTAGTCTAATGCCATTCAGGGATGAGTGAGGCTGGTCACTCTCACCTCAAATGTCTGGACCAACTTGCCTTGCCCCTGGCTCCTACTCTCTTCATGGGGGAACACAGGATTTGATGATAGTGATGATGATGATGAATATCATAGGCTGGTATGAAAGTACAAAATGTAAAGTAAATAGTTCATGACTACAAAGTGCCCAATGGTATCGAAAAACACTCTAACCCAGCCACAACTTTCATGGCATAAAAAGAAGAAGCGGAAGAAGAAGATGAAGAAGAAGAAAGAGAAGAAGAAGAAAAGAAGAAGAAGAAGAAGAAGGAGAAGAAGAAGAAAAGGCTGCTGGAACCTGCTCAGTGTTAAGGTCAGAAGGAGGAGCAATTACATACAGTCCCCTCTTACTGCACATCATTATCATCACCATGATCATAAACTTTAGCTAATTCCCACTGTTATAAATGGTGTGGGCGGGATCCAGAAAATGTAAGAGGATTACACAATAGCAAGAATGCATCAAAGTACCCAGTGAAATGGGCCAGATATCCATTCATTCATCTTACACTGAGAATCCATTAGTCATACTTTTTTCTCTCCTATTGTTATATCAGAAGAAGCGTCCCAACCCTCATTCCCACTAAGGAGACGAGATGAAAGAGGAATCAGAAACAAAGGAAACAGAGCAAAAGTAGGGGAACTCTTAACCTCTCATGATCAGGATAACTTTAGTATTCTATTTTTGCCGTCTCCATTTATTATATTTGGCTGTAAGTGAGGCATAGGAACATAAGAATATTTATGCTATCAACATTTACCTTCTCATTGTCTAATATTATCTAGCATTTTATTTCACTTAAAGCCAGCTGATGTTATTCATTTGAGGGTGAGCCGTAGGAGCGTGGGAGTATTAAACCTCATGGCTACTGAAACGAACTGCACAATTGTTCGCACACCATTTAATGTTTCGAAATCGTGTGTCTCTTTCACAAGCAAAATCACCAGAACGAAAGCAGAACAAAAAACCACTGGGGGTACTTATCCCATTGCTGTCCATTACATATCTCTAGAGCCGTATGCATGTGTTACTCCCCACCATAAAATACCTTGGAGAGCAGATATCTCATTATTATCCATTATACTTTCCTGTAATAATATGCCTGTATTTCGCCGCACCATAAATTACCTTAGAGAGTATCATACTGTTACCCACTATATATCCTCGTAATCGTATGCTTGTATTTCACCTTACATGTGCACAGTAGGGAGGTAATCCACTTTCAGGATTTCCCTCAGTTCAAGAGGCTCTTCCTGAACTTCATAATATTGTCTGATGGTCTGAAGGAAAAAATCAGGAAAATCGTGACTGTATTAAAGGAATGAAAGTAAGACCCACTATAAGCAAGCGGTCCTCACGCTCTAACTCTTACTAACTTTCAGCTTAATATAATTGTCTGGCTTTAGCAGGGATGAAATACTAGATTTGTCCTAACCATAAGAGAATTAATACACAACTTAAGTCGAAGAAAATCTGTAAATATGAAACCTGGAACCGGGCCAATGCAAGAACACAGCCGGAAGCCAAAAAGCAAGTTACATCTCCATTTGCTTCACGTTTTACCTTTTTCACATCCTGATATCAAAATGGAAGCAATAAAAATTCGGACAACTGTATTTTCACCGCAACAGCCTTTCAGTTACTGATATTGAAAATGAAACTACGTCAATGATTTGTTTAATGTATTGGGCACCCCTCTTTTACTTTGACAACAGTTTAACTGGATGATAATTGTATGTGAAGAGAATCTGTTAAGAATACATGAAAAATTTATACTCAAATGGTTATGCCTGTGAAGTAGAGCTTGGATTCCGAAAGCTTGAATGGTGTGTGAATGATTATCTGGTCCATTTCACTTGGCATGTTGTTGATAGTTCTCCCACTTTCATAATTCCTCTTTTATGTTTCTTTATTCAGTTTTACCTCATGCCAGTAAGGACGCATTATCCGTGTGGTAGGTCTACTCATTCACTGAACAATGTATCTGAAGTTTAATTAATAATATAAAGAGAAAAAAAAAATGCTGACAACACAGTATCCCTCGTATGCCCATCTCTCTTCCCGAACTCATCTCCATCAATGCTACTCCAAAGAATGCAGCGGGATATTGTACATCCTTCCTATCTGCACCCCCCATTCACGACGCGAGGACAGGTGTTGTTTTGATCTGTGTGTGTGTGTGTGTGTGTGTGTGTGTGTGTGTGTGTGTGTGTGTGTGTGTGTGTGAACAAAGTACATCAACTACTTCTCAGTAGCCATTAACCCAGCTTGGTGGAAGGGTTTATAATAATCAATGAGTACAACTTATTGTCCATACAACATTCGGACACAACAAAGAAACCACCACCAGTGTACAAACAATACATACGTTCAGTGATGAATTATGCAAGCCCTGCCTGGGCTTCTAACCTCACCAAAACACACTACAACACTCTACAGACCATACAGAACAAGGCCCTGAAAATAATCAGAGGCTGCACAGCTGCTACACCTACGGACCACCTACATCGGGAAACCATAGTCCTCAAAGTCAAGGATCACATAGACATGAGAGGCACCCAGTTTCTTGCTGCAGCCTCCACAAACCCACAACACCCACTACAGTACATAGCAGCACATCCACCTACACCAAGGAACATCAAAACAGCACCCAGCACACGATACCATACACAAATAGTCATCTCTCCCTCCTCGCCCACCTCAGACCAGCTTCCAGAAGCGTATCCACAACCAGATCACTCGCAGCTCCATTCAGTCACTTAAAGACAACACACAGCTGCGTGGGCGGCCTCCTGACGTCCACCTTTCTGAATCCTGTCTCCCTCGTGAGGACAGGGTCCACCTGGCCAGGCTGGGATGTGGGCACCAGAGCTGCCAGAGGGGGCTGGATGACTCCGTCGCTGATGCCTGTCCAGGATGCAACACAGCACCCCATGCTATTGGGCACATTGTGGAAGACTGCACTGCACACAATCACCTACGCCAACAACACGACATACATTCTTTGAGAGCTCTGTGGGAAAGCCCGGTCTCGGCCATGGCCTTCCTAAGGGGCCCGGGGCTGTTCGGCCAGACTGCCTAGGGAACAGCAACTACTACTACTACTACTACTTATTGTTTCTGAGAACAATACGCCAAAGGTCAAGGACACAGGACTTGGTCAACGTTTGACCTAGCAAAAGCAACTTAAATATTTTTTATTCAATTTAGACCAAACTTGGTGAAACGTATGACGGTAAGGCATGGATGATGTGGTTTGCTTTAGTGAAAGGGTTAGGGTCACAGGGCAAGGTCAAATATCGACCCATGTGATTGTTTGTTTACAAAATAGCTCAAACAGTGTGTATCTAATCAAACTTGGAGGACGTGTTATAGGTCAGGCAATGAGTAAACCTATTATTTTTCAGATCAATTGGTCAAATGTCAAGGTCACAAGGCAAGACAAATTAAGATAGTTTTATCCAATTTTGACCAAATTTTTTTGGAAGGGTTGAGATAATCAGTAAAAGTTCATGGTTACAGGGAAAGTTGAACGACCTAGGTTACAGGGGAAGGTCATAGTTTTGATCTGACTTAGATCAAATTTGGTGGAAATGTTGAGTCAGCAAAAGAACGAAGTCAAAGAACAAAAAGTCAAAAGTCAAGATCACAAGACAAGGTCAGAGATTTCAACCTATGTTTTTGCTTATGATCAAAACAATTAAAACAGTTTTAATCTGATAAATATCAAACTTCTTGGATCAGTTGAACCTGTGTTTTAGAGCGATGGGTCAAAGATCAAGATCACATGGTAAAGTCAACTTAAACAATTTTTCCGGTATAGTCTAATCCGTGGAGGGTTCAGGTTTAAACAAAGATAAAGAGATTCGATTTTGAGAAGATTCAGTCAAAGGACAAAGCCACTCAAACAGTTTTTATCTGAATTGAACCAAAGTTGGCAGTAAGATTAAGGATCACACAAAAATAAAGTAATTCGATTTTGGAGCAACCCATCGATGTAGACCACAGGGTAAAGTAAAATATTCGGCCGTGAGACAAGTTGGTGGTAGCGGGTGCTGCATTCTCTGGGTACTGCTTCTTTTATTTTGAGTTTCGGGTTTCCTTGTTAAGTAAGTTTCTCCGCGGCCCAAAGTGGTCAAACAGTTAAAACACTTTCACTGGTCGATTACGTGCATAACACCTTCAGTCCAATGATGAACTTTTCCCTGGCTACCACAAGGCGACTTAATTCATTTTAGATTCTTACCGCAATGGAGGGATTAAAAAGCCTTCAAAACCTTTTCACTACAGGTCATCTTTCCTAAAGTGAATATCTGCACAGTTGTATAAGGTTGCAAGAATAATATAAAAAATACGTCGCTGAATTGAGGGAGTTAAAAATTTATGAAATGAACTTGATGGCTTACTTGTGGACACGACAAAAACAGAACTAAACTATTATGGCACCCAGTAGAGCGCATACCTCCGCCAAGGCCCAACATGCAGTTCCTTTTAAAAGCATATTTATATCCACTAGATCAGGAATTTTATATGGATCCGCGCCAAACTGTACACATTCCTAGATACCAACATCCTAAATGTGCCTGATTTTTTCATCAAGATCCATGCAATATTCACTGAATAATTTACGAAAATGTCAAGAAACGCCCTATATCGCAATGTTAAAGAAAGTGAAAAGAATTCCTGGATCCGCACGTTTATCCGGATCCGCACCAAAATTTACTGGAGTCTATTCTGGGCCAAGGCCAATTCTTCTACGAAGTTTCGTGAAAATCCGTCCAGTAGTTTTTGTGTAATCTTGTTCACAAACCAACCAGACAACAAACAAAAGGACAGGGGTGAAAACATGATCTCCTTGGTGGAGGTAAATATGGCATGGATGATGAGACAAATATAACACTACATTCTGTGTCTGTTTCTGAGTCTGTTCATCCGTCCGCCTGTCCCACAAAGGATTATGATAACCGAAGCAGACTGGCTGGAACACAAAGCATCCTCAGTGACCTCAGTTCTGTCCCATCTTCCCTCACATCTCCCTAACACATAGACACCTCACTCTATCTTCACCCACGCATCCCATCATTTATGATTTCTGACCCAGGCATTTCTTCACCCCATGCAAACTCCTCATCTCAGTACCCCACGGTATCCATTAACCCCACTGTTCCCTCACCCCATACGCAAGCATTTTCCTTATGCTTAGGCCACCATTCCCTTTCCCTCTGCCCCTCGTCTGTTCCACCTCCTCCTCACCTACCTCACCCTGATTTCATACTTCCATCACCCCACCACATCGCCCATCTCACAACACTCCCCTTTCATCAACTCCTCACCCCGTCAGTATTTTACCCCACCACGTCACCCCCTATCACCCCAGTACTTCTTCCTACCGCGTTGGTTTCTCAACCCACCGCATCACCCCTCTCATCCCCTCCCCACTCTGTTGCCCTTGCACCCCACCACATCGCTCGCTCTCACCCCAACACGCCCCTCTCATTCCCTCCTCACCCCTCACCCCACCACATCACCCCCTCTCACCCCAACACTCCCCCTCCTCCCTTCCTGTTCCCCTGCGATCGATGTGCGTGATGGGAGGGCGGCCGGGCACTAGTCCTGCAAGAGACAAGTTGGGTAGAAAAACAGCCACGGGAAGAAAAATGTGTCGTCACGGTCTGCCACAGTTATACCCGCCACGACTGCTGGGAGTGAAGCCTGGCTAGGAAGTCCTGTACTCTTTCTTTATTTACATACCGACTCGTTATTTGGCGTAACCCTTTCGATATGTGATTTTATTCATCTTGGAGCGTCGTTCTGAAGTTCGTCATGCTCCTTCATATTTATACGGACAGCGGCTGCTGGGAGTGGAGGCAGGCTAGAAAGTTTAGCGATCGCTTTTGTTTGCTTGGGATCACATAACTTGGCTTAACCCTTTCAGCATGTAAGAAATTGCTCCCGCCAGACGATCTGATTCAGTTTAGGAATGTCGTGAGGGACCGCCGCAGTCTTACGGGCAAAGACTGCTGGGCGAGGCGACAGGCTAGGAAATCCTGTGGTTGCTTGTTGTTAACTTAGGGTCTCATTATTTGGCTGAAGGTGTAGGCTCTTTGTTTACTCTGGGACGTTATTTGCCTGAAGGTTTAGACTCGTTATTTACTTTTGGAAGCATTTTTATTATTGAAGGTTTAGACTCGTTGTTTATGCTGGAACACATTATTTGATTGAAGATGTACACTCATGTTTGCTTTGGAACACATTATTCGGATTAAAGTGTAGACTACCACAACACACCATTTGCCTAAAGATGTATACTAGAACACAAAACTTTCTTACCGGTGTAGACTAGTAAAATAAAATTCAAAGTTTAGGTTACCCAAACACTATTTTTTTTTTTTTTCAAAAGTGGAGGCTAGTAGAACACACTATTTTCCTGTGTTAAAAATTAGCTTAACCAAATTCATTTTCCCTAAATGAAGTGTAACTGCTTTAATTGAAGGCCGGTTGGGACGTCCTGTGGAATATATGACTAAACCCTTTCAATACCAGGATATTGTGGCGCCAGACGAGTTTATTCTAAGGGTTAAAATATGGACCAAGGGCGGTATTCTGGTATGATTAGATAGCTTACTAGGACCTTTTCCTTACCGATTTTTTTCTGATTCTGCTCCGTTACTGTATTTTGTGTGTTATTCATGCAATCTATGTCGATACTGAAAAGACATTAAAAGCAAACCGAGGGATATTAATGAGTTGTTTGGAAAATATATCGTTAAGGAGAAGGTGTTAAGGAGCCTTCTTACCTGACGAGAAAGCGGGTGTAAGACAATTTCATTTTCTATTCGGGTCACGACAGTTGCCAATGAAGGCCGGCTAGGAAGTGACGTGATCACTCATGGTTTGCCTAAGGACATCAGTAGAGAAGCCCTACCAGTTAAAAGGCGGAATACTGTTTTCATAATGTTTTCAACGAAATTATAGAACTGCTCAATTTGACCGGCAGATCAATTTCTCCTGAGCAAGCTCGGCAGACAGAAACCCTAGGAACTACTGTAAATGTTGAAAATAAATGTGGACTATCAGAACACAATACTTTACGAGCTAAGACATGCCAGGGAAGGCCGACTAAGAAATCATGTGCTCGCTCTTACTTACCTACGAACACATTTGACTGACTGTGGAAACTAATTCTTTGCACTGTATACTTGGCCTAAAACTGCCATCTTGTCGGTCTTGAATCCGAAACTGGATGGACAAATTAGTATTGGAGTATGATGCTAATCAAGAGGAACTGGCACGGAAAGGTAGTAGAGCCGTTGCATCGTCTTACTTTGCCTATAACTGACGTGAAGTATGCCGCAAAAGAACTATATCTGGATCAAATCAAGCTGAAAACAGTATCGTAGAACTTTATTTATTTTTTATTTATTGCTAAATGAACTGTTACCTAGTAAGTTCTGCGGTACAGAAGTTAGTTTACTTTAAAACTAATGAAGCACTGTTTAGCTAAACGAGATTTAAATCCTGGAAGCTGGTTACTCTATAATACTGATTCCTGTTGTGGGTATCTTTATTTACTTAGTAGCCTGTTAGCAGTTGTGCCACTAATGGTGTGCACTAATAAAACCAAGGTTATTATTTCGCTATGTGTCAAAAAACAACCACTTTATTTCATTAAAAAAACGATTACTGACAGTTTACGCTGCGTGGGTGTCCTATTACGGCTCTCTTCTCCTAGTAACATGATACCAAAAAAGTGCGTACATTGTAATAGAAAGCGTGAATGTTCTGTATAAGACAGGAATTGTGACAGTATAAGGTGCCCTTGAAGCTGTGTGTGGGTGGGGTACGACAGTGTGAGATGTGGCTGTGATTTGTGCTAAGGGGTTACATTTTGAAATGTGGCAGTGTGAGGTGTGGTAGTGTTTGCCACTGCGCTGCGTCTTTTCGATAGCCTTGCAGTAGAGCCATTAAATCGCACATGGTGTAGACAGGTGAATGCACTATACAGTATTTAGTTAAAGATAAGGAACAATGAGAACAAGTTTTATTCACAGGTGGTAACTTTAGAGTTCAATTTGTCCCGCCATCAAACTGTTATATTCTAGGTGACTGCATTCTCTGTACCCATCATCATCATCATCATCAAATCATTATATTATTATCATCATCATCGTTATTCCTTCCCCATGTTTACAGACTGTGACAAATATTATTGGTTCTCTTATTCCTTATAACACACGAATCAAAGCAAAAGAAACCCCCACCAGCTGTGTCAGGGAGGCAAGGAATTTGTCTGCACTACGCGTGCTGGATGTGGCAGTACAAGACGAGAATGATTCCACTTGTCTGCTCCTCCCCTTTACAGCAGGTTTTACGACAACCAGTGAATACGTGCGTAGTACTGTAGAAAAGTACTTCAAAGACGTGTTTACTGCTTTCGAGAAGTCCTTGGAATGCACGTGTTGTGTTCTTTAGAAGTATAGTAATTTGAGGTGGATTGGTCTTACGGAGTGAAAGGAGAATGATAAACTGGCTTGGAGGCGGTATGAGACAAGGATGACTGGTTGAGGATGAGGTAGATCGAGAACATTTGGACAGATAAGGTACTTGAGTGACGGACCGTGAAATGGAGTGGGAGGGGGGAGGTAAATGCTCGAATTAGCTTATTGGTCCACTTGTTAACTAGACAGTCTTGTTTATCTAAGAAGACCCTCCGAAGTGCGGAGATGTTGCTGAAGGCTATAACTAACAGTTTCACTCTCTCCTGAGCTGAATGAAATAATTCGGCAATAGCAAAAAGAAAAACAAAAAACGTACTCAGAGTTAATGGGTTAATCCTTTCATTACGACGACAGTTTCCTAATTAATTGTTACTGCCTCCAATCTTACTTCCTTAAGACAGCGGCCAAGCAGACAGGTTAATGAAAACTGTATCTAATCCTCCCGTTCCAAAATCTCTTCTAAGGCGAATGAAATTGGCAGATATATATATAAAAAAAAAAACATTAAAAGACATCATCGAGGATTATGGGTTAAAGGAGGTGGTGTCAACCTACACAAATTTTGTTCTACATCACCAAGAAAAAAAAAAAAAACACTAGTACAGTTAAGCCAGAAATAAAAGCGGAAGCATCGCACTGAAATCTAGAAAAGAAATAATATTGCACACTCATGAATTCCGATACTTTCATCAAGGTACAACTGGTTCTGAATGATCGTCCCTAGCGTTTGCTGGTGCACAGTTTTTGCACTCGCTATTACAGGATTATACCAGAACACAAAAAATTCAAGTACAAACGTTATTTCCTATCTTAGATTTTCGTAACTAAACCTCACGGGAGTTTCATTAGCAAGATTATATACCAGAAGTGGACAACAGAACATCTTGGATTTTGTTCTGTAGTGTTTAGACAGAAGTAAAGGCGAAAGCTAATCAGTAAAATTAGCTTTCTTCGTAGAATGGCATTACTTTTAGATTCGCGTTTTATTGAAAATTTGTGTACTCGTGATCAAATTTTCTTTCACACTTACACATTGTTTATACGAGTAGAATGTTTCAGTAAGATTTGGTGAAGGTGTACTAAAATGAACGATAAAAAGGCATGCTCAGATAATTTGCGCCCTTTTCATACCTGTCCCCCAAATTATTTGGAAATTACCGGCAGGATACTGTCCTGCAAGTTTTGATGGAGTTTTTTTTTTTTTTTTATGATGTGCGCTTTACCCTAATGGCAATCAGAACTACACAGATTTGGCTATTGGTTCTGTCTGAAGGATTGTACTGATGTTACAAATTACTTAAGCTTTAAATAGCGCTTCTGATTGTAAAGGAGGGAATGCTTCCCTAGGTTGGAAATGTTGTGGGAGTTCATTAGTCTGTATGTCCTTTGAGCAAGTGCAGGTGTTGCATGCTGAAAGGAATACCTTGCATCTATTATAATGATTTTATTACAGTATTCCATGTTGTTCATCGAGTGACCAAAAAAAAAAAAAAAAGCAGAAACCAGTCTAGGATAATGGAAAAGTATTAGAATTTATTCTATTCATCCCTTCAGCATTGTCACCGGTCCTAATTAAACCCTATATGTTCCAGAAGAGTCTAGTACTGAGGGGGTTGTTACAGCCTCCAGTATCTCCTACAGCACGATGACAGTAATATTATATTCTTACCCTTACAAGGCAGTCTTATTCAGCTGATATGAGATCTTGTAGTGATTTAACTAACGAAAATAAAATCGAAGCACATCATACTTTCTTACTTAATTCTCAGTATGGTGTTATTTTCGTAATATTCATGCTACTGTAGTGCTGTTTAATTTAACCTGGAAAAGCACTACTAATAGAGAAGGATATTTATAGATAGATAGATAGATAGATAGATATAACTATATATATATATATATATATATATATATATATAGAGAGAGAGAGAGAGAGAGAGAGAGAGAGAGATAGGCCTATATCCTAAGGTGAAGAAAATCGTCTTGCGTTTTTTATAATGACTACACTAGTTGTAAAGCTCAAGCCTCACTTCTTGCAACACGACTCCCTGTTTACGTAAAGTCTTGCCATTGTGTCTGGGTTTCTTTTCTCTCGATAATTTCTCGCAGTCAACATATCGGCGACGGGTGACGGTGGTGCATCTTCCCCCTCGCGAGGCTTTTGTGTGTGAAGCTTTTGTAACGATTCAGCACTGTCACTTTTCCTGTCCATCATTTTTAAAGGGGAGGAAAGGAGCAGAACTAGACAAGAATATTCCTAACCATCTTATTATTTTTAAGATAACAGTTACCGGAAGGCATATTTTGTTGTTTTAAATTTTCTCTCCAAAAAAAAAAAAAAAATGCCGCGTGGGTGAAATTAGGACCAGCTAATTATTAATGATATTTGTAATTCTGCTGCATGTAACTGCTTCAGAATGAAAGGTTTCCCTAAAGATGAATAAAATTATCTTAAGAAAGCCATAATATAGAACAGAAGACGGGAGTGCTGTCGTAAGCAGGGGGTTGTTGAAGATTTCTTTTGATTCATTTTTTATGATCTGGCTGTAGCAATAAAAAAATCACGACACAAAGTTTATCTCTTTACTTCAATTAGCCTACACACCGTATGTTTTATTCTTGCTATTTCTAGATAATTTGATATAGCGAAAGAGACACTTTTCGAACTGGAGGAATAATAACTCACTAACTTCTGTTTTGCTAATAGATCTCTTATGCGGAATAGAATACTAGATTAGTAGCCAGAAAATAAAAGAGAAAGCATACGGGTATCATGTAAGAGTTGAAAATCACCTTAAAATGAATATTTTGTGACAGATACTCCAGAGTTTATTTTTTTTTACATGTCGCAGACTGTATTTTTATCGATAGTAAGTGCATCTCTTAGTCTTAAGGGATCTTCCTTTAGCACATTAAGTAAATAAGAGCAGTTTCTCATCAACGCTTGACTACTTGAGTGGTGAATATACTGTAAGTTTGCATTACAGGAAAGCATTTTTATTACCTAGTTAACGTACCCTCCTTATGGCCAGCACAATGTCTTCCACGAATCCTTTCATTTATAGAATCGAAAGAGGTAAAAGAATTCAACTGTTTTTTTTTTTCTTTCTATGAAACTCATCACTAGAACAGGTACCCCCCCAAAAAAGAAACAAATAAACATCAGTTACCCATAAGTAGTAAAAATAAAATATAGTAAGAGGTGACCATAATCAAGGAAATAAATTATACTGCAAGGAATTTAAAAATGTCGTAATTTGTAACTTAGGACATCATATAAGTAAAAAAAAAAAGTCGCCAGATATCAGTTATAGCAAAAATAGTATTTAGAAGATATTTTTGTGGAGGTTGAGTTGAAATATAAGGTAGACCGTAAATCTCTCTCCAGTCTTGTGTGTCGCGGGGACGGTCCAATGTGCTTTTGTGAAGAGTGAAGACACGTTGGTTATTTGGTGAAAAAGTTAATCAATCACGTAAAAAGAAAAAAGAGAGAGAGAGAGAGAGAGAGAGAGAGAGAGAGAGAGAGAGAGAGAGAGAGAGAGAGAGAGAGTGATAACAACGCATGAAAGGGGTTATGAAAAGATAATGATGCTGGGTACGCACTAAGAACGTTGACAGAGCCGTTCCTGCAACCCTAGACATGGATTGTGTTATATGTGGACCACCCCGTAAATCATACTATGCACCTCCAGGCCGTATTCATTTTTTTTTTTTTCGTTTTTTAGCTGAAGTTGCAAATCGACTAGTTGTTTATACTTTTCTCATCATTCACACAGTGGTACTGGAGAGGGACGCCTACAGGTGGTGGCACTGATACACCGACTGTGAAGCTGCCCAGTTATACAAGCGTCCCTCAGCTACTTCCCTGTCAACTAAAAGGAGGATGGGGGACTGTAGGAGTAGGGCAATCCTCAGTCCTCTGGGATCACATTTCAGACGAACCTGGGGCTAAAACAAAATCACCATCAACTTCTAGTACAGTTCACAAGGCTACCAAACTTTATAAAGCCAGGCTGCAGGAACTGTGGGAATGAAGAAAATGCAACAGTAAGAAAGCGTTATGAAAATAGTTAATTGCTAAAAAGATTTATTTATCAAAAGATTTTGTTACCCACTATACACTACGATGACGTCCTTTACTTATTTATTGATTTAATTCATCTCTCTCTCACTCTCTCTCTCTCTCTCTCAATCAGTCTATCTATCTACCTACTTATCTATCTATTTTTGTTACCTTCAGAAGTTTCAATTCAGCTTAACGGAATTTAAAATCAATGGATTAGATACAACCTTCATTTTACTCCTTCACTCTTAGGGCCATTTCCTATTCTAAATTTAATATGACTCCTTTACTGCCAGGGTCATTTCCTAAGCTAAATTTAATCTAATACCTTTACTGTTAGGGCACCTTCCTAAGCGTAATTCAATCGTGTGGTAGTTGAATAAATATACCGAAAGACATTATCGCAAAGGAGATAAACGTCAAGACCGAGGAGGTCATTGAAATTTTATTCTTTCGGTCTTTAAACAATTTTATTATTATTATTATTATTTTTTTTTTGAGGAGAGTCGAGAATTTAACCAATTGGTACCCGTGTTCTAAATAGTTAATAATGGGATGAATCCTAGGGTACGGACCTATAAGCCTCGAGACTATGAGCCGACAGGCGGAGGGCAGTACACCTAGTACCCTTCCAGCAAAATCCCTCACACAGGAACCCTGGGCAGTAACGGGTTAAGGGGTTAAACAAAGCCTTTCTTGACTATTAAAACGTTTGCCGAAGTTCAGCTCCTACTGCCTATGACCTTCACTCTTTCAAGTGCAATGTGTCCAGGCATCTCGTATTGAACAGATCTTGAATTCGTCTCACTGGTATCTTGTTTTTGTTTTTTCTTGGAGGCAACAATCTTGAGGGTGTGTGGTCTTTGGTTCCCTCTTCCTAGCTTAAAAAAGAATCGTCTGCAGGTAGCATGAATTAACTACTCATTACGTCCTCAGAGAGTAAACTAGGAAAAAAAAAAAGAGTAAACTATTAGATACAAGAACTTTTGATAATAATAATAATAATAATAATAATAATAATAATAATAATGTGTCGCCCGTTCAAGGGGCCAAGATCCACTATAATTACTTCCCCTGAGGCAACATGCAGCAAAATTCACAGAATCTTTGCAACAAGTTCCGGGAATGTTTTGAGCATCGACATCTATTCAGCCTACATGTTCGCCTCCCTTCTTTTCCCACCTTTCTTTGTGCTCCACGCCACCTAACATTCTCAGCATTATTTTGCCTGTGTCGTATATTTTAGCGTTTCATTATTATTTTACCTGTGTCAATTACGAAAACATTTCGGCATTGTTTTATCTGTGTCATATAGTCTAGCATATCAGCATTATAATATCTGTCATATACATTTTTTAACATTTGGATGTTACTAGAATTATGGATGTCATATGCTTTAAACATGTCAATATTATGTCAGTGTCGTATTCTTTAGTATTTCAGGATTATTATATTCTTGTCATATTCTTTAACATTTCAATATTACTATATTCATGTCACATTCTTTAATTTATATTTCTGTATTTGCCCAGATAATCAAGAGTACCTGGTTTGACGTGAAGTGGTGAAGGAATGAGGAAATGGCACTCAGTCTGACAAGAGCTTGGAAGAGAAAATAAAGAAGAAAGAAACTGGGCAAATACAGTATGGTGCCCACCCGTTGGTGGAGATTATAATAATGCATCGTAGTTACTAAACAGTCTAAATAATAGTTTAATGCATTGTGCACAAAACATAAATTCATAAATACTTAATGTCTTCACCCTTATATATTATCCCTTTCTCTGCGACAATATTGTTTGAATTTTATTTTTTCTACGGGTGCTAGCAAACAATTTTAAGATTAAAGAGACTTTCTACTCAGTGAAGAAAATTAAGGTCATATCTAACCCTTACTTTTTGAAAGTCTCACCTCAACTGGGTAAAATCACGTAGAGATATTAAGAATCGTACATACCGTATCAAATATCACAAGCTTTTTAACCTACTGAGCCCGCGGGCAGATTTGCGTTCTGTATGTTTACAACTTTTGCTTTACGCACTAAGTTTGATTTTCCCAGGATGTTCATTCTTTCTTTTTCATTTTTTTCTTCTCTCTCTCTTACTGAACTTAACCTATTCTAACCCAACTAACAAACTAACCTAACCTGCTTCTACGAAAACAAACCTCACAAAACATTTCCTGGATAAGAAAAGTGAAAAAATGGTGCAAAAACAGAGATTAGCGGCCTGGGGACATCTTTTTTCATTTTGTGCATGCCATCTCCTAATGATTTTATTCCGGTTAGGACAGACTTTTCGAACGGAAGGTGGTAGATATATCCATAAAAAATTTCTTTAGTGCGAAAGGCCTATCATAAGTTGAATGAAACTCTATGGTTACAATAAGAACAGGCTAAGAATGATGCCATACGGATTCAGCGGGATAAAAAAACATGAGAATATCCACTTGTCAGATAAGAGGCCCACTCACAGGCAGGAAGGAGAGGGATGAGGTCTCTTTCCCCCTTTCCGAGAAGAGTTGATGCATTTATTTCTTCGAGACGATGACGAATTTTGCCTTTTATTCTTGTTACCACCAGGCGATATTCTTCAGCTTGGGGAAGTCCCTGCTAGTGAAGGGATTAGAAACAGAAACCAGTAACCCCTTAAGGTGCATCTTTTGACACATATTGTTCTTATCATTAGACAATACAGTATACTTGAGGTGCATGGTATGTAGGAGGACTGCTGGGCCTTGATAGCAGGCTGTGAAGCCTATGCCCAGAGTCGGACACATAAAAAAAAATAAAAAAAAATAAAAAAAACTTAGGCTTGCGGAAAACTTTGTTAATGAAGGGGTTGTACAAATATATCACTAGGCCTTCAGTACGACGGCGCTTTTCAACTTCATTCCCACTACCATCTGAAATTTATGAGAGACTCTTTAGTACTGGAGGGCTGAGAAACCAACCCTGCTGACCTTTTCAGTACGATAAGGTTGTAATGCTTTAAATCTGCTGTTGCCAGACGATTTTACTGAGCTCAGGGGAGGCTTCTAGTGGTGAAGAGATTACGCACACCACCATTAACCTCTCCAGTGTAATGACATCTTTCCCCTTTTGGGCTGTAACCATAAACCTCCCTTTTTTTTTTTTTCCACCTTTGGGGATGTCTGTCATGGTAAAGGAGTTAATTAAAGCTAGATCTGATTTCTCCAGAACGAAAAGTACGCCAAAGATAAACAGGATTACTCACATGTAATAATCATGAAAATAAAGAAAAAAATCACACTGGATTAGTGCCTTCAGAACAGTAACGTCCCTCTGCCTATTACTGATGTTTGATGGTTTCATTCACTTAACGGTGGAAAACCTGACGTCTTCCAGGAGGAATCGCACAACCACAGGACCAGTGCAGCCTCAGAAGACGGCATAAAAAATATTCCCCAAACTGTGAGACAGAATTCTTCTATTTTACTACAGCCACTGTTAGACGACTCGACTCAGCAGAAACCATTGAGCCAGAGGGACACCATTCCTTATTTAGTCTTGCTCCTAGCTGACGATTACGTTCTGCTTAGGACTGAACCAAAAATTAATAAAATGTTAACAAACAACAGACATACAATGAACGTGGAAGTTATGAAAAATATATGGAGTAGAAAGGATGTTGTAGAATGATGTGAAGGATATGTATGCGGGTGATAGGGCTGCAATGAATGTAGATAGTGAACTAAGAGAGCACTTTGGTTTGAAAGATGAATTTAAACAAGGATATGTCATGTCTCAGTGGTTGTTCAGCTGACATATGGATGAAATTATGGAAGAGATAAAAGGAAGGGCAGTGGATGT